>NC_084754.1:33351693-33371693 GCF_033978785.1 Entelurus aequoreus | reverse complement strand
TAAAGTTAAAGTTAGGTTAAAGTACCAATGATAATTGTCACACACACACTAGGTGTGGTGAAATTTGTACTCTGCATTTGACCCATCCCCTTGATCACCCCCTGGGAGGTGAGGGGAGCAGTGGGCAGCAGCGGCGCCGTGCCTGGGAATAATTTTTGGTGATTTAACCCCCAATTCCAACCCTTGATGCTGGTATGAGCTTTTAAACATAACCCGTTAACTGCTGCCAATCACATGGTGAATAAGATACTCTTTAGGGTTCATATGTTTGTAAATCTGACTGTGATGAAGTCAGTGCCTCACCTGACATGAACCTCACCGCACGCCACTGATGTATATACAGTATATATACACACACATACATATGAACACACACACATACATATACACACACACACATATGTACATACATACACACACATATACATATATACACAAACATGCATATATACACTCACATACATATATACACACACACACATACATGCATACATACATACACACGCATATACATAAAAATACACACACATATACATATATATACACGCACACATGCATATATACACTCATATACATATATACACACACACATGCATATATACACTCACATGCATATATACACACACATAAATGCATACATACATACACACGCATATACATATACAGAAACATACATTATTACACTCACATACATATATACACTCACAAACATACATATATACACTCACACTTACATATACACTCACATACATATATACACTCACACTTATATACACACACATACATATATACACACACATATACACATTTATATATATATATATATATATGTATATATATATATATATACATATATATATATATATATATATATATATATATATATATATATATATATATATATATATACATATATATATATATATATATATATATATATATATGTACATATATATATATATATATATATATATATATATATATATATATATATATATATATATATATATATATATATATATATATATATATATATATATATATATACACACTCACATATACATACATGTACACACACATACTGTACATACTTAAGATATGTTCATAATTGTATTTTAGTTAGACCTGTGCTTGTTTCAGGGGCCTAATAATGATTATGATCATAACTTCTGTGAGTACTGATGATAATGGAGGCTATGAATTACACTTTTTAATATTTTATGTCCCAAGTAAAAGTTCATTTTCCAGAAAATAACGTCATAATAAATAAATGATCACTTATCACATTATCACCATTGTGCTGGGAAAAAAAAAATCACATCCGAATTTATTATGAATTGATTTATAATTTTTTTTTTAAATCGATTTTTAACCCTTCAGGTATTTCTGCCACTTTTTTGTCCTTTCAGGTAAATGTTCTGCTCCTATTTTTGGCCATAACTTTTGTTGGGTTGCTGCGAATGAATTGATTATTTTTATCATGTTCAGTTTTAATATTTTTACTCCAAATTCTCTCATATCTCAACGACTCACAGGGAAATAATTACATCCCAGTTAAGAAGCACCGGGACGAAAAAGTCTATAAGTGTGTATAAAAATACTTTGGATTTTTTTTTTTTTACTTTTTTGCTCAGACCTCTTAATCAAATTATGTCTTAAATAAAGATATAGCAAAAGTCATGTTTTGTTTTTTTGTTGTTGTTTTTTTTAACCCTTTTGCCTATTTGACTTAAAGGCCTAATGAAAGCCACTACTACCAACCACGCAGTCTGATAGTTTATATATCAATGATGAAATCTTAACATTGCAACACATGCCAATACGGCCGGGTTAACTTATAAAGTGACATTTTAAATTTCCCGCCACACTTCCGGTTGAAAATCTCCTTTGGATATGATTTATGCGCGTGACGTCATAAAATGTACGGAAGTGTTTGGGCCGTATTGGACACAATACACAAAGCTCTGTTTTCTTCGACAAAATTCCACAGTATTCTGGACATCTGTGTTGGTGAATCTTTTGCAATTTGTTTAATGAACAATGGAGGCTGCAAAGAAGAACGTTGTAGGTGGGATCGATCGGTGTCTTAGCGGCTAAGTACAATACTTACAGCAACAAGGACTACTTACCCTGATAGAAGACGCCTAGCTGATGCTTGCCGCCAAACCCACGGATGAAGTCCTTCGTTGCGCCGTCGATCGCTGGAACGCAGGTGAGCACGGCTGTTGATGGGAAGATGAGGGCTGGCTGGCGTAGGTGGAGCGCTAATGTTTTATCATAGTTCTGTGAGTTCCGGCTGCTAAGTTGCTAAATTAGCCTTAGTGTCGTTAGCAACAGCATTGTTAAGCCTTACCAGGCTGAGAATTTTTAACCGTGTAGTTACATGTACATGGTTTAATAGTATTTTTGCTCTTCTGTCTATCCTTCCAGTCAGGGGTTTATTTATTTTGTTTCTATCTTCATTTGAGAACGATGCTAGCACGTTAGCTCAGTAGCTAAGTGTGCCACAGATGTATTGTCTTGGAGATAAAAGTCACTTTAAATGTCCATTTCACGTGCTCGACTCTCATTTTCAAGAGGATATAGTATCCGAGGTGGTTTAAAATACAAATCTGTGATCCACAATAGAAAAAGGAGAGAGTGTGGAATCCAATGAGCCAGCTTGTACCTAAGTTACGGTCAGAGCGAAAAAAGATACGTCCATCACTGCCTCTCAAGTCCTTCACTGTAACGTTCCTCATCTACGAATCTTTCATCCTCGCTCAAATTAATGGGGTAATCGTCACTTTCTCGGTCCGAATCTCTCTCGCTCCATTGTAAACAACGGGGAATTGTGAGGAATACTAGCTCCTGTGACGTCACGCTACTTCCGGTACAGGCAAGGCTTTTTTTTATCAGCGTGCAAGTTGCGAACTTTATCGTCGATTTTTTCTACTAAATCCTTTCAGCAAAAATATGGCAATATCGCGAAATGATCAAGTATGACACATAGAATGGATCTGCTATTCCCGTTAAAATTAAAAAAAATCATTTCAGTAGGCCTTTAATTACATTAGTTTTTATTTTGAAAAATATACATAAAATGAATTACAATCTATTTAGTAAATGCTAAAGAGCTGGGGGCTTGGGGTAAAAATCAAGCCTAATTAATTCTAAACTAACTAATTAGTATAATTAGTTAGAATAATTATAATTTCTTTATAACTGATTAGTTATAAAAACTAATTTTGATGCATCGCCACGCTTACTTGCTGCGTGTACAAGTGATACATTAACAGCAAAGAGGTGCTTTTGTTTCGGATAGGCTTTATTATCATGTTTACACTAAATAATATATTATGAAAATTGGTTTGAATCGAGATTTGTTTTGAACCAATTCTGAATCGAATCCTCACCCCAATAATAAGAGATATAATTAAATGTGGTACAATATCCAAACAAATGTTACCATTTTTTTTTTTTTTAATTTTGGGGGGTGGGGGGGGGGCAGATTAATATGTACAAATTAAAACAATAGAAGTAAAAACAATTGAATGATTGACCTTGTGTTACGTCGGGGTCGCATGGTTTTGCGGTGGTCGTTTCCCCAAGATGCAGAAGGCCGTCCGGAAGCATTGTGCAGGTAAGAAGATGATTTATTCCAATAAGCAGGACAACAAGTATAAAAATTCAGACACTAGTCAAGTTTGGAGCCAAAAAACCAAGATAATCGCCAGGGGCCAACAGCGAGTAAGTCTTAAAAACAGGAACCAACGTAAATGTCACGAAGAGACTGCCAGTGTGGCGCGAGGTAGGAATAAATAGCTCTCTGATTAGTGACCAGGAGCAGGTAAGCGTCCTGATCGCTAATCAGAGGCAGGTGACAAAAATCAGCACCCATGGCAACCAAGAAAACAAACAAGGGCGCAGAAACAGAATTAACCGACAACTAAGGAAATACCAAACTAAACAAAACATGCATCATGACGAGTGTTGTCCCGATACCAATATTTAGGTACTGGTACCGGTACAAAAATGTATTTTGGTGCTTTTCGGTACTTGTCTAAATAAAGGGGAACACAAAAAATTGCATTATTGGCTTTATTTGAACAAAAAATCTTAGGGTACATTAAACATATGCAGAGGTGGGTAGTAACACGCTACATTTACTCCGTTACATCTACTTGAGTAACTTTTGGGATAAATTATACTTCTAAGAGTAGTTTTAATGCAACATACTTTTACTTTTACTTGAGTATATTTATAGAGAAGAAACGCTACTTTTAATCCGCTCCATTTATCTACATTCAGCTCGCTACTCGCTACTGATTTTTATCGATCTGTAAATGCACGCTTTGTTTGTTTTGGTTTGTCGGACAGACCTTCAAAGTAGGATCCATCGCATTCCTGCATTTCACCAATCAAATGCAGTCACTGGTGACGTTTGACTCCGTTTCACCAATCAAACAGAGCCAGGCGGTCACGTGATCAACTGCACATAAAGTTTCAGCAGCAACAATCTTAAGCTTACATGAACTCAACGTCAAATTTGAGGAAGCACATCGCGGTAAGTAACGTTGGTAGATATTTGGGCTGTCACCGTAGGCTGATGTTAGCTTCCCTGCTATGAATCACTGTCAAATGTACATCGTGTGGGGACATTTATTAATGCACTGCAGCCTCATAGACAGACAGACAGAGACACACACACACACACACACACACACACACACACACACACACACACACACACACACACACACACACACACACACACACACACGCATAGTCGCACACACACACACACGCATGCATACAAACACCAATCAGAGGTGCACAGTGTGTTCCCAGATGCAGCCCACACCTATCAGAGTTTATGGTTTGTGTAAAGGCTAACTTGTTATTTTCCTTTGTAATCTCTGCCTACTGAGCCTATGGTGCTGTTAAGTTATTGTGGCTCAATTTGCCTTAATTTTTTTTATGTTAATGTATTATTATTTAATATATATTATTGTTTTAGTTGCTTAAGAGATATTCCTGGCTCTGAATTTGCTCATTGCTATTTTTATTCTTTTTGTGCATTATTTGTTGCCGTCATCATTAAACAAACAGGTTACTCATCAGTTACTCAGTACTTGAGTAGTTTTTTCACAAGATACTTTTTACTTTTACTCAAGTAAATATTTGGGTGACTACTCCTTACTTTTACTTGAGTAATACATCTCTAAAGTAACAGTATTCTTACTTGAGTACAATTTCTGGCTACTCTACCCACCTCTGAACATATGTTTCTTATTGCAAGTTTGTCCTTAAATAAAATAGTGAACATACAAGACAACTTGTCTTTTAGTAGAACTTAACAGTTCATGAAAAATGGTGAAATGCAGCACATGCATTGTTTTGTTGCCATGACATTGAAAACCCATAATGCAATGCAGTGCTACACCACAATGCAGGTCTAGCATATTGTGCATTGTCATCACAATCCATGTGAGAAACTCAGAGGCTTGCTGCAAACAACATACCATGCACAGTCGTTACTATCTCAGTGCAACACAGCAATAACGTGGTGCCGAATGTAAAAAATGCAATCACATTTTTGTTGTGGCTACTGTGAAAAAGTTTACATTTTTAGCTGACTTTTCTCATATTTAGCTCAATTTCTTCACATTTGGGGTAGAAAACAAATGTTTAAATTGATTTATTGATTTAAAATGTATCTAATTATAAATTGTATATTTAAATATAAACGTTAAATCTAAATATTATATGTTAAATGTACACAGTAAATACAAATATATGTAAATTTTAAATCTTGAAGATAAATGTTAAATTCAAATAATAAATCTAAACATGAAATCTTAAATATAAACGCTAAATCTAAAGGTTAAATATAAATTGAAAATCCAAATGTACATTTTAAATCTATATATAAATGTTGAGGCAGAACTGTTCTCCCCGTGACTGTGTGGGTTGTAACATAATAAAACAACATTACAACCATCACACATCAAACTTAAAGGGGAATTGCACTTTTTTATTTTATTTTGCCTGTCATTCACAATCTTTATACAAGACAAGAACACACGTTTTCAGTTTTTTTTTTATGTATTCTAACTGGTTAAAAAATGTGAGCAGTTGTCCACTTAAAATAGAATCAATGGGAGCCCCTCTATTCTGCCTAAGAAGAGCTTAAAACAAATGTAAACACCTCCATCAAGGTTTTTTATACACGTCATATGTAATGTAGCAACAGGCATATTTATAATAACATTTCATAATTATGTATTTTGCTCATTTATTATTTTGGTTCGACAACAAACATAAATAAAATATCACTTACTGTACAATGTCTGCTGTCATTAGGATGCTGACTGATGGGATGTGTTCATATATTCCTGTAAAGACAAAGAATGTCTCATAATCCTTGCAAAAAAGGGAGGATGGGACGGAACATATTTTCGTGTCTCTCACCAATTCCGGGTCTAAATTGGATGCCAAAGTTGACATCCAGGGACTCAATAACTGACAAAAATCAATCGACATCCAATTTATGCTTAACTAAATTTATAATAATATGTTTCTGGGCAGCATGGTGGTACAGGGGTTAGTGCATGTGCCTCACAATACGAAGGTCCTGGGTTCGATCCCCGGGTCCGGGGTCTTTCTGTGTGGAGTTTGCATTTTCTCCCCGTGACTGCGTGGGTTCCCTCCGGGTACTCCGGCTTCCTCCCACCTCCAAAGACATGCACCTAGGGATAGGTTGATTGACAACACTGAATGGTCCCTAGTGTGTGAATGTGAGTGTGAATGTTGTCTGTTTATCTGTGTTGGCCCTGCAATTGGGTGTACCCCACCTTCCGCCCGAGTGCAGCTGGGATAGGCTCCAGCACCCCCGCCACCCCGAAAGGGACAAGAGTTAGAAAATGGACGTTTGTATATAAATGTTATATCTCAATGTTAAATATATATGTTGAATCTAAATATAAATGTTCAATATAAATACAAAAGTTTAATCTCTATGTTTAATCTAACTTTAATATTAAATGTTAAATATAAATTATGTGTATTTCTGGTCTTGTCATGCTCGTCCGGACAGAAGGATGACAGGGCAGTGCGGCTGGATCAAAAGAGATGTCGGAGACGCTGTACTGAACCAAAAGTTGCTTTATTACAAGCGAGTGTCATTACACAGGACTGCAGTTCCTGGAGAAGGTCAGGTCAAAAACGAGGCACCCCTTACTTGGAGAAGCCAAAGCTCCTGTCTGTGTGTGTGCTGGGTCAGGACAGCACATCCTGACCATAAAGGGGATGTTTGTGTTTAAGTGACTGAAAAACAACAGATGGTCGTAACTTAGATGTTGACATTACACTAAACATATACCGTATTTTTCAGACTATAAGTCGCAGTTTTTTTCATAGTTTGGCCGGCGGTGCGACTTATACTCAGGAGCGACTTATGTGTGAAATTATTAACACATTACCGTAAAAGGGCAAATAATATTATTTAGCTCATTCACGTAAGAGACTAGACGTATAAGATTTCATGGGATTTAGCGATTAGGAGTGACAGATTGTTTGGTAAACGTATAGCATGTTCTATATGTTATAGTTATTTGAATGACTCTTACCATAATATGTTACGTTAACATACCAGTTGGTTATTTATGCCTCATATAACGTGCACTTATTCAGCCTGTTGTTCACTATTCTTTATTTATTTTAAATTGCCTTTCAAATGTCTATTCTTGGTGTTGGCTTTTATCAAATAAATTTCCCCCAAAAATGCGACTTATACTCCAGTGCGACTTATATGTTTTTTTCCTTCTTTATTATGCATTTTCGGCCCCCCGGCCAAACTATGAAAAAAACTGTGATTTATAATCTGAAAAATACGGTATATTTAAGATTTAATATTTAGATTTTTATTTGAATTTAACATTTATCTTCAACATTTAACATTTAGATATAATATGTGTATTTACTGTGTACATTTAACATATAATATTTAGATTTAACGTTTATATTTAAATATAACATTTACAATTAGATACATTTTAAATCAATATTTAATTTTAACATTTGTTTTTCTACCGCAAATGTGAAGAAAATGAATTAAATGTGAGAAAAGTCGTCTAAAAATGTAAACTTTTTCACAGTAGCCACAACAAAAATGTGATTGCATTTTTACATTCGGCACCACGTTATTGCTGTGTTGCACTGAGATAGTAATAACTGTGCATGGTATGCTGTTTGCCTCAAAAACGTACACTTATTCAGCCTGTTGTTCACTATTCTTTATTTATTTTAAATTGCCTTTCAAATGTCTATTCTTGGTGTTGGCTTTTATCAAATACATTTCCCCAAAAATGCTACTTACACATGTTTTTTTTCTTCTTTATTATACATTTTCGGCAGGTGCGACTTATACTCCAGTGCGACTTATACTCCGGTGCGACTTATACTCCGAAAAATACGGTACTTGCTTGAAATTACCAAAGGAAATACATTTTTAATCACATTATATGTAAATATGAACTTATATTTATACATTGTATTTATTTATTTCAACCAACTATGAAATGATATAACATTTATACAATGTGCTTCTGTCAGCAGCTACATGGTAAATATACATTTAACGTAACATTCTAAATATAAATGTTAAACTAAATGTTGAATCTAAATATTCAATTTAACATTCTGGTTTAATAATTAGATTGACCATTTATATAGCTAAATGTGACAAAAGTGACATCAATGTGACAAAAATGAGCTTCATGTTCAAAATACGTCAGCTACAAAAGTGTGGTTGAATTTCTACATTTGACACCTCATAAAGAACCGCCTTTTCATCTCCTCACTTACGCTTTTGCAGCATGTCAAGTATTCTCAGGACACATCCGTCACATTTTCTTTCATCTTGGTGAGCGTCTCGTCTCCCCTGGGAGGTTTTTTTTTCTCTTTGTTGTGGAGGCACAACAGTGAGCAGTAAACATGCCATCATTGCTATTATATACTGCAATACTGCCATCATTGCTATTATATACTGCAATACTGCCATCATTGCTATTATATACTGCAATACTGCCATCATTGCTATTATATACTGCAATACTGCCATCATTGCTATTATATACTGCAATACTGCCATCATTGCTATTATATACTGCAATACTGCCATCATTGCTATTATATACTGCAATACTGCCATCATTGCTATTATATACTGCAATACTGCCATCATTGCTATTATATACTGCAATACTGCCATCATTGCTATTATATACTGCAATACTGCCATCATTGCTATTATATACTGCAATACTGCCATCATTGCTATTATATACTGCAATACTGCCATCATTGCTATTATATACTGCAATACTGCCATCATGGCTATTATATACTGCAATACTGCCATCATTGCTATTATATACTGCAATACTGCCATCATTGCTATTATATACTGCAATACTGCCATCATTGCTATTATATACTGCAATACTGCCATCATTGCTAGTATATACTGCAATACTGCCATCATTGCTAGTATATACTGCAATACTGCCATCATTGCTAGTATATACTGCAATACTGCCATCATTGCTATTATATACTGCAATAATGCCATCGTTGCTATTATATACTGCAATACTGCCATCATTGCTATTATATACTGCAATACTGCCATCATTGCTATTATATACTGCAATACTGCCATCATTGCTAGTATATACTGCAATACTGCCATCGTTGCTATTATATACTGCAATACTGCCATCATTGCTAGTATATAGTGCAATACTGCCATCATTGCTATTATATACTGCAATACTGCCATCATTGCTAGTATATAGTGCAATACTGCCATCATTGCTATTATATACTGCAATACTGCCATCATTGCTAGTATATACTGCAATACTGCCATCATTGCTAGTATATACTGCAATACTGCCATCATTGCTAGTATATACTGCAATACTGCCATCATTGCTATTATATACTGCAATAATGCCATCGTTGCTATTATATACTGCAATACTGCCATCATTGCTATTATATACTGCAATACTGCCATCATTGCTATTATATACTGCAATACTGCCATCATTGCTATTATATACTGCAATACTGCCATCATTGCTATTATATACTGCAATACTGCCATCATTGCTATTATATACTGCAATACTGCCATCATTGCTATTATATACTGCAATACTGCCATCATTGCTATTATATAGTGCAATACTGCCATCATTGCTATTATATAGTGCAATACTGCCATCATTGCTATTATATAGTGCAATACTGCCATCATTGCTATTATATACTGCAATACTGCCATCATTGCTATTATATACTGCAATACTGCCATCATTGCTATTATATACTGCAATACTGCCATCATTGCTATTATATAGTGCAATACTGCCATCATTGCTATTATATAGTGCAATACTGCCATCATTGCTATTATATAGTGCAATACTGCCATCATTGCTATTATATACTGCAATACTGCCATCATTGCTATTATATACTGCAATACTGCCATCATTGCTATTATATACTGCAATACTGCCATCATGGCTATTATATACTGCAATACTGCCATCATTGCTAGTATATACTGCAATACTGCCATCATTGCTAGTATATAGTGCAATACTGCCATCATTGCAAGTATATACTGCAATACTGCCATCATTGCTATTATATACTGCAATACTGCCATCATTGCTATTATATACTGCAATACTGCCATCATTGCTATTATATACTGCAATACTGCCATCATTGCTATTATATACTGCAATACTGCCATCATTGCTATTATATACTGCAATACTGCCATCATTGCTATTATATACTGCAATACTGCCATCATTGCTATTATATACTGCAATACTGCCATCATTGCTATTATATACTGCAATACTGCCATCATTGCTATTATATACTGCAATACTGCCATCATTGCTATTATATACTGCAATACTGCCATCATTGCTATTATATAGTGCAATACTGCCATCATTGCTATTATATAGTGCAATACTGCCATCATTGCTATTATATAGTGCAATACTGCCATCATTGCTATTATATACTGCAATACTGCCATCATTGCTATTATATACTGCAATACTGCCATCATTGCTATTATATACTGCAATACTGCCATCATTGCTATTATATACTGCAATACTGCCATCATTGCTATTATATAGTGCAATACTGCCATCATTGCTATTATATAGTGCAATACTGCCATCATTGCTATTATATACTGCAATACTGCCATCATTGCTATTATATACTGCAATACTGCCATCATTACTAGTATATAGTGCAATACTGCCATCATTGCTATTATATAGTGCAATACTGCCATCATTGCAAGTATATACTGCAATACTGCCATCATTGCTATTATATACTGCAAACATTCACTCCTGTTTTTTTTTCTGCTGTAGTACTTAAGACAAACTGAAAAGGGAAGTATCCGCACAAATGTTACCCAAAAGCCTTCAGAATAGATTTAATGTTTTAAAACTATTCTAACATGGCAAAGACTACCTCAAGTTGAGTAAATGAGCTCACGCTGAGCCTTCATGTTGAATTGTTCCTGCTCCATCCCAGCACTGGCAGCAAATATTGGAGCGTATTTGACTCCAAGCTGTACGTGCCAGATTGGCCAATTAAAGTGTAGAAGTCCAAATGAAGCAGGAAAGAGATAAGAGCGTGAAGCGCGGTGCAGCGAGGCGGAAAAAGAGCACCTCGGAGAGCTGACACGCGAAGAAGGGTCCCCTTATTTCCCTCTATATACCATCAACACCCTCACACGACCAGCTTGTGCAGACACCCCAGCTGGGCCGAGACGCAAAGTACGGCTCTGAGTCCTGCAGCCATGCAGGGACCGAGCTTTGGTCGCTCCTTCAAAAGAAAAAAAACAAACTAAAATTGGCTGCAGGCGAGCCAAGGCACAGCTACTCAACAGGAGATCCTGGCTTCATATCGCCGCCATCTATTTTTAGAACAGAGAAGCCACCCTTTCTCATCTTTGATGCCTAAAGTGCAATCTGTTGCAGCCTCATCTTCGCTTACCACAACATTAAGCGTGCCTGTATAATAAATGATTTAGTCACAGAGATTCAGCCACATTCTAAATACCGTATTTTTCGGAGTATAAGTCGCACCGGCCGAAAATGCATAATAAAGAAGGAAAAAAACATATATTAGTCGCACTGGAGTATAAGTCGCATTTTTTGGGGAAATTTATCTGATAAAAGCCAACACCAAGAATAGACATTTGAAAGGCAATTTAGAATAAATATAGCAGTGGTTCTTAAAGGCCTACTGAAATGATTTTTTTCTATTTAAACAGGGATAGCAGATCCATTCTATGTGTCATACTTGATCATTTCGCAATATTGCTATATTTTTGCTGAAAGGATTTAGTAGAGAACATCGACGATAAAGTTCGCAACTTTTGGTCGCTGATAAAAAAAAGCCTTGCCTGTAGCGGAAGTAGCGTGACGTCACAGGTTGAAAGGCTCCTTACATTTCCCCATTGTTTACACCAGCAGCGAGAGCGATTCGGACCGAGAAAGCGACGATTACCCCATTAATTTGAGCGAGGATGAAAGATTTGTGGATGAGGAACGTGAGAGTGAAGGACTAGAGTGCAGTGCAGGACGTATCTTTTTTCGCTCTGACCGTAACTTAGGCACAAGCTGGCTCATTGGATTCCACACTTTCTCCTTTTTTTATTGTGGATCACGGATTTGTATTTTAAACCACCTGGGATACTATATCCTCTTGAAAATGAGAGTCGAGAATGCGAAATGGACATTCAAAGTGACTTTTATCTCCACGACAATACATTGGCAAAGCACTTTAGCTACGGAGCTAACGTGATAGCATCGGGCTTAACTGCAGATAGAAACAAAATAAATAACCCCCTGACTGGAAGGATAGACAGAAAATCAACAATACTATTAAACCATGGACATGTAACTACACGGTTAATGCTTTCCAGCCTGGCGAAGCCTAGCAATGCTGTTGCTAACGACGCCATTGAAGCTAACTTAGCTACGGGACCTCGACAGAGCTATGCTAAAAACATTAGCTCTCCACCTACGCCAGCCCTCATCCGCTCATCACCACCCGTGCTCACCTGCGTTCCAGCGATCGACGGCGCGACAAAGGACTTCACCCGATCACCGGTGCGGTCGGCGGCTAGCGTCGGATAGCGCGTCTGCTATCCAACTCAAAGTCCTCCTGGTTGTGTTGCTGTAGCCAGCCGCTAATACACTGATCCCACCTACAGCCTTCTTCTTTGCAGTCTCCATTGTTCATTAAACAAATTGCAAAAGATTCACCAACACAGATGTCCAGAATACTGTGGAATTTTGAGATGAAAACAGACGCTGTTTGTATTGGGACACAATGGTGTCCCAATACTTCCGTTCAATCGGTGACGTCACGCGCAAACGTCATCATACCGAGACGTTTTCAGCCGGATATTTCCCGGGAAATTTAAAATTGCACTTTATAAGTTAACCCGGCCGTATTGGCATGTGTTGCAATGTTAAGATTTCATCATTGATATATAAACTATCAGACTGTGTGGTCGGTAGTAGTGGCTTTCAGTAGGCCTTTAAGTCTTTGTTACTTAGAATATGTTCCCCTAGTGTCCAAATAACTCTAAATTAAGTCTTTGTTACTTAGAATATGTTCCCCATACTAAAGTGTTACCAAAAACATATAACTTTGTCTTGAATTTGAAAAAAAACATTTTATTTTTCACTAAAGAAGGGTTCGGTGAATGCGCATATGAAACTGGTGGGGTTTGGTACCTCCAACAAGGTTAAGAACCACTGAAATAAAGAATAGTGAACAACAGGCTGAATAAGTATACGTTATATGAGGCATAAATAACCAACTGAGAACGTGCCTGGTATGTTAATGTAACATATTATGGTAAGAGTCATTCAAATAACTATAACATATAGAACATGCTATACGTTTACCAAACCAAAACAAACAAAGCGTGCATTAAGTACTTATTAATGCCTTATTCGGCATGGCCTTATTATAACCCTAACCCTCTAACCCTGGCCCTAACCCTAACCTTAACCAAAAAACTCTAAATTAAGTCTTTGTTACTTAGAATATGTTCCCCTAGTGCAGGGGTCGGCAACCTTTACCACTCAAAGAGCCATTTTGGCAAGTTTCACAAATTAAAGAAAATAATGGGAGCCACAAAAAAAAATTTTAAATTAAAAACGCCGCATACAAAGCTAAAATTGCTTTGTGCTATGTTAACCAGGAGTATCAGACGCACCGGCACGCACCTTAATATGGAAATTTGATGTTAGTGCGGCCCGCCAGTTTTGAATGAATGGCGCTTGATAACGTCATACTTGCCTATCCTGTCATTAATTCCGGGAGACTCCCGAATATCATGGCGTGATGGCACTGCTTTTGGCGCCCTCTACAGTCTGCCCAAACAGTGTACCTGCTCGACCACATGTAGAATGCAGCTTCAGCTTGCTCACGTAAGTGACAGCAAGGCGTACTACTTCAACAGCCACACAGCTTACACTGACGGTAGCCGTACAAAAACAACTTTAACACTGTTACGTTACAAATATGTGCCACACTTTGAACCCACACCAAAAAAGAATGACAAACACATTTCTGGAGAACATCTGCACTGTAACACAACATAAACACAACACAACAAATACCCAGAAACCCATGCAGCCCTAACTCTTCCGCTCAACCGACGCACGGAGGGGGGGAGGGTTGATGTGTGGGGGGGTTTGGTGGTAGCGGGGGTGTATAATCTAGACCGGAAGAGTTAGGGCTGCATGGGATTCTGGGTATTGGTTGTGTTGTGTTACACTACCGTCAGTGTAAGCTGTGTGGCTGATGAGTAAGTATGCTTTGATGTCTCCTACGTGTGCAAGTAAAAGCTACATACAACATGTGGCCGGGCTGGCACGCTGTTTGTAAATGCTATAGAGGACAATTACTGCAGTGCATTTAGGGCATGCCCTTTATTTAGTAATTAGAGTGAAAATATGATTATAATTGCCCTTGGAGTTTTCATAGAGAAGCACTGAGATCCACAAGTCTCCTGGGAAAATCGGAGTGTCGGCAAGTATGCAGCTGAGCCGCATCAGAGTGGTCAAAGAGCCGCATGCGGCTCCGGAGCCGCAGGTTGCCGACCCCTGCCCTAGTGTCCAAAAAAATCTAAATGAAGTCTTTGTTACTTAGAATATGTTCCCCTTACTGTTTTCTGTCTTGCCACTGGTGAGGGCGGTCGCATCTCTCTCCGCTCCCTCCTTCCCTCCCTGCTTGCTCTCTTTGTTTTTGTCTTGTTTGAACTATTTTGAAGCCTCTTTTCTTGAGCTGTCCTCAAATCTAAACATCAAAATGAATTTGATCAACTGGACTCTCGACGCAATTGACACAGTCTTTTCGACAAGGAAAAGAGGCTCGGGGGAGCCTGGCTGCCCTGATGGAACCATTGCTGCGGGGTACGTGAGAGATTCCTGGAATACTTGGAGAATCATGTGCCTCTCAGTCCTTTCCATCGAGGACGTGGAAGACATCTACCTATTTGGAGCTGTGATCGCAGGGCATTTGCTGATTGGGCTGGGCATTGCTCTGGTGTATCGTCAAATTCGGAAGACGATGGCAGCCACTCAAGGGGCCAACAGGCTGTTCAACGCAATGGAAGGAATGGGTCGTGCTGTGGGATCACAGACTGGAGCGATTGCTGATTTGAATCGCAAGGTAGATTCGATCTTGATGATGTTACAGAAAGAATAAATTGGAATTGTCAGAGCCAGCATATAGAGCAGGAATGTCATTGTTTTGACTGCTCGAAGAAAAAAACAACAACATCTTAATCTACGATTTGACTCCCTCGAATGGCCTTGAGGAACAGGCTGTTTGAAAACACTCCCCCGAGGACTCCTCAAAGATGGACGCTTTTGACCTTTCCCTTTTCTTCAAAAGCACCTGGGTCGGACTCTTGAACTCTTGAACTCTTGGGGCCGGCCTCGGCCCATAAAGACAATCCAACATCTCACCCAAGTTAATTGGGCATACATGCACGCATATACCCTTCCCCAATCAACGCCTTCACCACTGCTTTATTCCTCCGGGGCTGTGGGGGCTGAGCAGCGCTTAACAGCAGCTGCTGGCCTCCAAGGTCCTGTTGGATGACTTTGTTGCGAGTTTGTTGTGATTAAATGTACCTTGTTTATGTGTGCCATGCTATGTGAGGTTTTTTTCCTCGGACTCAGTCTGGACCATTCCTGAGGGTCCAGCCTCAGACTGATATTTTTTTTACTTCCACCCTCCCCCCAATGTCACCTTTTTCCCACCTTTTTGAGGAGCGCCTAAGTGAGGCTGATCCGTTGGCGGTCCCGTCTTGTCTCCCTGTAACGTATGTCTGCTCTTAGCGGGATTGTGCCGAAAATGTAATTTCAGTTCTTATGTGTCTTGTACATGTAAGAATGGACAATAAAGCTGATTGATTGATTGATTGATTGATAAAGTGTTACCAAAAACATATAACTTTGTCTTGAATTTGAAAAACATTTTTTTTATTTTTCACTAAAGAAGGGTTCGGTGATCGCGCATATGAAACTGGTGGGGTTCGGTACCTCCAAGAAGGTTAAGAACCACTGACATAAAGAATAGTGAACAACAGGCTGAATAAGTGTACGTTATATGAGGCATAAATAGCCAACTGAGAACGTGCCTGGTATGTTAACGTAACATATTATGGTAAGAGTCATTCAAATAACTATAACATATAGAACATGCTATACGTTTACCAAACTAAAACAAACAAAGCGTGCATTAACAGATGGATAAAAATCAGTAGCGAGTACATAAATGGAGCGGAGTAAACGTAGCGTTTCGTCTCTATAAATATACTCCAGTAAAAATAAAAGTATGTTGCATTAAAACTACTCTTAGAAGTACAATTGATCCCAAAAGTTACTCAAGTAGATGTAACGGAGTAAATGTAGCGTGTTACTACCCACCTCTGATCATATCGTAGACTCGCCACTGCACAATCCTGTGTGTGCTAATCATGCAGAGACACAACAAACACAGATTGTGGTGTTTGCACGGATGAACAAGCGCACTGCTGCGACTCCAACTGGAAGTCAAATCAGCGCCTGGCCTCGTGCAGCCGTGTGACTGCGTAATTAGAAATATGCCCGTGATATGCACATTGTGCTTAAGAGAAAAGAAGCAGGAAATGACTCTGTCACTTTTAATGATGCAGGCATTTCCCTGTAGATATTTTTGGTGGAGGCGGTGGGGGGGCAATAATGAAGCACTCCAGACTTGGCGTGACAGGATGTCAAGCAAAAAAAAAAAAAAGAAGTAGGCAGTGGGACTGCAATGAAAGCAACAGCTTGGTTAAGATAAACCCTGCAGACTGACAGCTTTGGACAGATGGGAGGGAGGGAGCCAAGCAGAAAGTGAGGATGCTGCACGAGTTCAATGGGATGCAAGAAGAAGGAAAAGACTATCATTAGAATGATCACGGTCACATTTACTGACGGACTAAGGATGAGCAGGCGGTCATAATCAGATTGTGTCACTGACTCACTAAAGTGTCCACGTTCCATCTCACACAGAAAAGCAGCTCACGGTTGCACTTTGAGGAGAGTTCTACTTGGCTGACTTTATTTGGGGGAAAGAAGGAATGAGATTGTAGGAAGACTCACACTCAGCTGCTAGCTCCCTGGATGTCATTTCCCTAAATACACCCAGGCGGTCTCACGTCATAATGTGATTTGCATGTAGATTGGATGCCTTTTCTTCTGCTAAAAGATGTGGAAGTTACAATGTCTCCGCTGGACGTTTTATCAAAATGTCATTTTCAAGGCATCCATCTTTTCTTTTCTTTTTTTACATAACCTCCCTTCCATTTCTATATGGACCATTGTGGTGTCACACCGCCATCCAGTGGTAATTTACTAGAACTGCAACCACTTCTGGAATTCTTCCTAAGGAAGATAAGATCACTCTTTTTACTAGGAGCACCCATAATTATTCTTTATATATATATTTAGGGCTATATAAATAAACATTGATTGATTGATTAAATTATATATATATATATATATATATATATATATATATATATATATATATATATATATATATATATATATATATATATATATATATATATATATATATATATATATATATATATATATATATATATATATATATATATATATATATATATATATATATATATATATATATATACACACATATACAAATATATATCCATCCATTCATTTTCTACCGCTTGTCCCTTTTGGGGTCGCATATATATATATATATATATATATATATATATATATATATATATATATATATATATATATATATATATATATATATATATATATATATATATATATATATGTATGTATATCAGTGGCGTGCCGTCACGAGAGGCAGGGGAGGCACGGCCTCACTTGCCATCATGGAAAGAAAAAAAAAGTAAAAAGAAAAAAAAGTAATTAAATTGTTATATGTATTTAGTGATTATACTAAAGTTATTTTCCATTTAACTTCACCAGTTTTATATTATTTTTATTTTTATTTTCACATTTGCCGTTCAAATACTGAGAAGAGACGGTGCGGTGATCAGCAGCCAGTTGAGGCACGTCACTGTTTTGTGCCTCACCATGGATTGTGCACAATGACTCGGCTAACTGCTGGCCTGCTGTGCAGTGACACTGTATTGCTATATGAATTATATTATACATTTCCATAGTTTAGTTAGCTGAGGTATATAATGTACAGTGTATTTTGTCAACAACTGTATGTGTGTAATGTATTTCTTGTGCTGAGCAAACATAAAACTGGAGGCTCGTCTCATAACCCCGCCTCCTGGTGCCAAGCACCTCCGCCGCAGAATGCACCCCCGACGGGAGTGCCACACCAACCAAAGCCCACACCCAAACCCCCACGTGCAAGACCGAATCCACCCAAAAAAAGTCACTTAACAAGAAGCCAAAAAGTGCAAAAACAACAATGCTCGCGCCGGAGGAGCCGTGAACAGGGACACAACATTAGGTACACCTGCAGACTACAGCGCGGATTTCATATTTCATTCATTCACTACTCTTCCAACACGAACACCACTGCTCCCACACTTATAAGTAAAGGTAATGTTGTGATCAGATGTTATTACAGGTATGACCACTAGGGGGCAGTACTGGTTAGTATGCTGCTTACCGTACCACATAAAGTGGTAGAACAAGAATGCATAAAAGACACATGTATGTTGTTGAGAACATGGAGCATTAAAAGTTAAGTCACTTGCTATCAACAGCCTCATCCTTCAAACACCAACATGACAGGTAAGACCATAATAACGTTTCTTTTTATTAAATGTGCTTTTTTGTGTACTACAGTTTGTAAGTGTAAAGTTAAAGTTAAGTTAAAGTACCAATGATTGTCACACACACACTATGTGTGGTGAAATTTGTCCTCTGCATTTGACCCATCCCCTTGTTTAGTTTAGTTTAGTCTTTATTTGAAGGGACAATGCACAGAAACATTAAGTTCAAAGACAGATATGTTCTGTACCAGATTATAGCTAAATAGCTAATTTCCATCTGCAGTCCCTGGCTACCTAAATTAAAGGGATACAAAAATCATGCAATAAAATTATGACAATAAAAACATACTATAGCATGTTTTTAAATTTAAAAAAGTCATAAAATGCCCTTTCATGGACACATACTTAATATACAATACAAGCACACCTCATTTACACCATCACACATAGACAATACATGCTTTTGTTCACATCTGTCATCATTTGTAAAAACAACCATGACACCTCACAATTTACAATAAAAATGCTCTCATGGATAAATATAATACACATTAAGTTGATGTGTCAAACATAATGCCCACCTTAGTGACCGTGTGAGCAG
>NC_084754.1:33314193-33349193 GCF_033978785.1 Entelurus aequoreus | reverse complement strand
CGATTAATCTATAGATTATTTTTTCGATTAATCGGTTAATCTATAGATTATTTTTTCGATTAATCTATAGATTATTTTTCCTTTTACCGATTATTTTTTTATTCAAAATGAAGATGAAAAAATAAAGGTAGGCCCGTTTTTTCAAAAGGCATGGCTTTTATTTACAAAAAAAAGAAGTATGGCCACTCAGTCAACGTTGACAACAACATGACTAAATATTCTGTAACAATGTAAACATTTAAAACTTTTAACATTTAACAAAATTAAAAGTAGCTTATTTGCTTTTTAATGTGCAAATATAAAAGTCAACATCTAGTGCAAATCTTAATATTCTGCAATAGTATAAGCATTTCAAAAGTAAAAGTATTGCTTATTTTGCTTTAAAATGTGCAAAAATAAAGATAAACATCCAATACAAAAAAGTGCAAAACAAAATATTCTGTAACAACAGTGTAAACATTTCAACAAAAGTGAAAGTATTGCTTATTTGCTAAAATGTGCAAAAATAAAGATAAACATCCAATACTAAAAAGTGCCAATCTAAATATTCTGGAGCACTGTAAACATTAAGTATTGCTTTTAAAATGTGCAAAATAAACATCCAGTCCAACACAGTACACAATAACCAATTCTACTCATTCCAGTGAGTGTCTAACAGTTGTAATGAAGAAAGGTTAGCATGTCTACATGCTCTGCTTCTTTTCTTGTTTACAATATTCCCAGCAGCTGAAAATAGGCGCTCAGAAGGGGTCGATGTAGCTGGAACTGAGAGCTAATTAGCCTTCACCTCAAGCCAGGATTGCGAGTGAGCTGAGCTGCAGTTTAAGTTTCTAGAAGGTCAACGGGCTCATAGTGATGTTACTAGTAGTTGACTGGGAGGTGTTTATTATCATTTGGGGAGAGTCCGCTGCCTGATGCTCACCTGCTAAACACCTATCTGCTCCACCCTGAAGCGCTGACTACATGCGCTCTGAATACGCACTGCTGATTGGCTGATAATGCTTTGTGTGTACCAATCAGATGGTTGTGTGGGTGGGACAATGCTGCGTGCTGAGACAGAGGCAGACGGAGCAAAGCAGCTTGTTAAGACTTTAGCTTTAGCTTAGAAACTCGTTCGGTACACCCCCGTACCGAAACGGTTCAATACAAAACATGTACCGTTACACCCCTAGCAGATACAAATGACACATTCATGTTTTTGTGTAATGATGACAACGTATGCTCGCGCGGACGATTGACTAGTTGATGGTTTTTTTTTTCAAATGTTCGTTCATAGCCGTTGTGCTGCTATGATAGGCCATTTCCGCTCGACACAGTGTGCATACAACATTATTAGGCCGTTTATTGAAATACTCCCACACTTTTGACCACTTTTGGCATGCTTTTCCCCCCTCGCTCGCACCGCTCGCATCGTCTTCTTTGATCGTCTGCTTTGCGCTTCGCCATGACGGTAGTGTGATGTCATTATGCGACGCGTCGACGCACAAAGACGGCGTCGACGTATTTACGTAACCGATGACGTCGACTACGTCGACGCGTCGTTTCAGCCTTATGCACGAGTACAACGAAACTTTGTTTTCAGCACAAACCCGTTGAAGATTAGACAAACAGTGTACAGGGTTACAGAACAGGAACGCTGATGGGTCGCCACAAGGCGCCCCGTAAAAGATGGGGAAAAGGTAAACGCAGCGGGAGGATGAGTAAAAAAATACAATCTAGACTGGACTCCTAAGGGGGCCCAGTCTGGAGTGGGAAAAAACATCTTTATACATATTACAACATACATCTCGAGACTTGCAACAGAGAGGAGAGAGTGGGGGCTACGGTGGCGGGCTGCAGCTCTTCAGGCGCTGCCCAGCCGTCCATCACCCCTAAGGAATTTGCGTCAAGGGTGTTGGATGGGGGGTGGGGTATGTGTGTGTGGCGTATATTTTTTGTGGATGCATGTGTGTGTGTAAGCCTGTAGTGTGTCTCTCTTCCGCGGCCTTCGTGTTTTTGCCAGTCAGTCCAAAGTCAACAACAACAGGTGTGTGTCCATGAGAGACAAAAAGGGAGTTTGTTGTGTCTTCGCCGCACTGTCATTCGGGAGAGTCTCCAAGCCAGGGAAACAATCCAAGTTAGAATGTTTTGTACGCGAGTGAAAATAAAATTTGCTTTTCACTCTAAATTATCTATGACTGGTCCTCAAATTCATCCTGCGGGGCAGACAGTCTGATGTTATCCAAATCACAAGAGTGTCCGCAGCTCTTCCCGCATCCTCCAATCATTTGTGGCAGCTTTGGGGTACTTTGAAGACTGTTAGCAACTTCCAATTTGTGGACAAACCAGAGCAACGCTTACTCCAATCAGCAGATGTCCTGTTGTCATAATTCCCAATAGGTGGATAACTTCACGTCCTCGACTGAATGGTCGCCAGGCACGTGGCACTCCTTCTCCCAAGAGTCCGTTGTGTGTCCAGCAACAACCGCTCTGTCACAACAAGCAGGTTCCCCCAAACCCAAGATCTTGTCAATTTCGTTGAGAGGCCAGTTAATTAGTTCCAATGTTTAGATTTGGAGAGCAGTGCAAAAAGGCAACAAGAAAGTCAAGACAAGACAAGACAAAGAAGCAAGCAGGAGAGATAAGGGATAAGTCACATACTGTATACTGCATAATCTAATGAGATGATTATTTTATCTTCATGCCTAAATTTGCTCGACAGATATGTATTAATTTAGCAATATTTTTGTTTATTATTGTAATGTCTGTAGCATTAGTTAGTGTGTGTGGTGTTATTTTTCAAATCATCGGTCCCCAAACTCGATTTAGCTTATAAAGGCCTACTGAAATGATTTTTTTTTTATTCAAACGGGGATAGCAGATCCATTCTATGTGTCATACTTGATCATTTCGCGATATTGACATATTTTTGCTGAAAGGATTTAGTAGAGAACATCGACGATAAAGTTCGCAACTTTTGGTCGCTGATAAAAAAAGCCTTGCCTGTACCGGAAGTAGCGTGACGTCGCAGGTTGAAAGGCTCCTCACATTTCCCCATTGTTTACACCAGCATCGAGAGCGATTCGGACCGAGAAAGCGATGATTACTCCATTAATTTGAGCCAGGATGAAAGATTCGTGGATGAGGAACGTGAGAGTGAAGGACTAGAGTGCAGTGCAGGACGTATCTTTTTTCGCTCTGACCGTAACTTAGGTACAAGCTGGCTCATTGGATTCCACACTCTCTCCTTTTTCTATTGTGGATCACGGATTTGTATTTTAAACCACCTCGGATACTATATCCCAGGGGTGGGCAATTAATTTTTACCGGGGGCCGCATAAGCAACCCGAGCACTGCTGGAGGGCCACACCGACAATATTTCAATTAAATGTTGCTCAATATTATTTTTGATATACTGTAACATAGATGATAACAATAATAATAATAATGATAATAATAATTAATAATAATAATAATAATAATTTCATTTAACCTAACTTAACTTTATACAAAAGCAGATTGCTTTTGATGGTTTTATTTTTAACACTGTCTTACACAACACTTCCTGATGTATAACACAATGCAAAAATGTCAATTTCTGCACAGGGTTAATTTAAAGTTTATCCTGCATCCTCTTTAAAAGTCCAACATTTTTCCCTGTCAGATTTGGACAACCATCTGTTGTTAAAAATCGTTTTTAATCACATTTATTTTATATTGTTTTTCACATTGGTTTTATATGTAATAATTTTTTGTTTTTATTCAGTCATTGGTGGAGCAACGGATAATATTTGAATATTGTTTTTAATATTGTTGTGCAGCACTTTGGAAACATTTTGTTGTTTAAATGTGCTATATAAATAAAGTGGATTGGATTGGATTGTCACACCTGCCAGCTTGTCCCATTTCAGTCCTAACATGTCCAAACACGCATTTACCTCTGTGAACAAGTCATTACCTGTGGTTGTCTCTTTAATTGACTGCATGGCTGCCAGCTCCTTCGTGATTAGAACGTCTGCAGTTATCCCACGTAAGAAGATGAGCTGTTGGGCGGTGTCACTTACATTACAGCTCTCATCCAAAGCCAGCGAAAAACAGTCCATGTCTCCGGGTATTATGAGCGCAACAGAGTCCAATAAGCACTCCTTAATACACTCTCCGTCAGAAAACGCCTTAGTTTTTCTGGTGATTTTGTGAGAAATGACGAAACTTGTCCTGACGGCTGCATCTCTGGGGGTGTGAAATTTGGCAAAAAGTCCTTGTTGGGTTTGCAGTTTTACCATCAACGCATCAGCCTCCCTTGCGCGCGCTTCTTCAGACAGATTCCGGTATTTTTCCTCGTGCTTTGTCGTGTAGTGGCGATTCAAATTATATTCTTTAAACATACCACAAATTAAGCACACGGCTTTACCTTCAATTTCTGTGTCCATGTCTTGTTGGAAACACGCCATTCATCATCAACTTTTGTCTTTTTAGCGTCTCATCACTTGTCGCTGTGCACCTTCACTCATAGGTTACACACGGACATACGCGCATAGGTAACACTTTTCAAAATAAAAGCAGCACAGTTATATTGCACGCACGACATAGATGTTTTTTAAACTTTATTTTGTAATTTGTGATTGCCGCTGTTCACATTCACTCACACACGCGCATACGTCCACACTTTTCTAAACAAAAGCAGCAACGTTGTATTGCACCCTCGACATAGATACTTTTTAAAATGTATTTTGTAATTTATGATTGGCCTCACGCGGGCCGGACAGGGACGCACAAAGGGCCGGATGTGGCCCGCGGGCCGCAGAATGCCCAGGTCTGCTATATCCTCTTGAAAATGAGAGTCGAGAACGCGAAATGGACATTCACAGTGACTTTTATCCCCACGACATTACATCGGTGAAGCACTTTAGCTACGGAGCTAACGTGATAGCATTGTGCTTAATTGCAGATACAAACAAAAGAAATAAGCCCCTGACTGGAAGGATAGACAGAAGATCAACAATACTACTATCAGGAGACACCGAACCAAACACTGGACCTGTAACTACACGGTTAATGCTGTGCCGCCTGTCGAAGCCTAGCAATGCTGTTGCTAACGACGCCATTGAAGCTAACTTAGCTACGGGACCTCGTCAGAGCTATGATAAAAACATTATCTATGCCAGCCCTCATCTGCTCATCAACACCCGTGCTCACTTGAGTTCCAGCGATCGACGGCGCGACGAAGGACTTCACCCGATCATCGATGCGGTCGGCGGCTAGCGTCGGATAGCGCGTCTGCTATCCTCAAAGTCCTCCTGGTTATGTTGCTGCAGCCAGCCGCTAATACACCGATCCCACTTACAGCTTTCTTCTTTGCAGTCTTCATTGTTCATTAAACAAATTGCAAATGATTCACCAACACAGATGTCCAGAATACTGTAGAATTTAGCGATGAAAACAGAGCTGTTGTATTGAGATACAATGTGTCTGAATACTTCCGTTTCAACCATTGACGTCACGCGCATACGTCATCATACATAGACGTTTTCAACCGGAAGTTTCGCGGGAAATTTAAAAAGTCACTTTATAAGTTAACCCGGCCGTATTGGCATGTGTTGCAATGTTAAGATTTCATCATTGATATATAAACTATCAGACTGCGTGGTCGCTAGTAGTGGCTTTCAGTAGGCCTTTAAAGTATTCACTCCAGAACCTCGTTTTAAGCACATTTGTTTACTACTTGTAGCTGCAGCTTTGGTGTGCTCCAGAGTGAGCTACAGTAGGCCTGAAGTCATTATAAATGTAAACATTTTACAGTACATTTGTCATGATCTGGCAGCTCTGTCTGCTTTTTGTTGCAGGGCTACGGGGCGGAGCCCCCCTGCGCACACCTGATAACCATTTCCTCCTGACTACTTAAGCTCTCCAGTCCATTGGTGGTTCACCCTTCCAGTCGTGTTCATTTCCTCTGCTTTGGCTCCACTCACGCTTCTTGTTCTTGCGGCTTTGCTCCCCGTGTAGTGTTTACTGAATCCTCTCCACACCTTTTGTGTGCAATTTCCGCTCATGTGCATCCTTAGTTGTTGTGAAAGTCTTTCTCTCGTGGGTTCAGCTGATGCTGACAAATCCTCACACCAGCCCGGATCTCTGGTGTTAACAATGCCTTTTTATTGGCAGCGCACACACGCTAAGACAGCACACAACTTTTCAGTCTCTCGCCCGTGACTTTTCAGTCCTTCTGGCGTGTCATCTTTCTGGTCTCCTCCCTGGCAATGTTCAGTTTGCGTCTGCTCATCAACTCCAACACCATCCGTGTGTGTCGGCCCGGCTGCTGCTGATAAGCATGGCAGGTGATTGGATGATCATCCCCAGCTAGGTAATCCAATCACCTGCCAGCTGCGCCTCGAGGCCGGTCCATACACACCCCATTCCTGCAGGAGGCGCGCCGACCACGCCCCCCTCCACAGTTGGTTTTCTCACTTCTTTTTGAGTGCGCTTTTTGTTATTATTCTTATTCTTTTCACTTCTGCGTTTGGGTCCTACTCCGGCGAAGGCCCATTGCGACAATATGTTGACAATTTTTTAAAAATTGGGATTCAACGTTGTCATAATCGGGCCATGTTATGAAAATGTACATTTTTATTCATGTGAAATTATGTTTTTCCTTTCTTTTTTAATCAAACTTGAATTCAATTTAATTTATGGGAGATAAATTGTTCAATAATAATTGAAAAAAATAGCACAAACTAACACATTTTCAACATAAATTTACACATTTTCCTGACACCTGTCTGGCCGGGATTCGGACCCTTGTACTTCTGGTCACCAGCTCAGCACTGACACAACTCTGAGCAATGACGGAGAAGGAAGGGGCTAGGAATATGTAAAATGTCATACAAAGCGCCCTGTCGTTAATTATTTTACAGCCGCTTATTCATGTAAAACGGGGGCCACACAGATCGTGAGGCCCAACGAATCCATTTGATCAATCAATCAATCAATGTTTATTTATATAGCCCTAAATCACAAGTGTCTCAAAGGGCTGCACAAGCCACAACGACATCCTCGGTACAGAGCCCACATAAGGGCAAGGAAAAACTCACCCCAGTGGGACGTCGATGTGAATGACTATGAGAAACCTTGGAGAGGACCGCATTTGTGGGTAACCCTTTAGGGGAGACCGAAAGCAATGGATGTCGAGTGGGTCTGACATAATATTGTGAAAGTCGAGTACATAGTGGATTCAACACATCAGCGAAAGTCCAGTCCATAGTGGATCCAACACAACAGTGAGAGTCCAGTCCATAGTGGGGCCAGCAGGAGACCATCCCGAGCGGAGACGGGTCAGCAGCGCAGAGATGTCCCCAACCGATGCACAGGCGAGCGGTCCCGACTCTGGACAGCCAGCACTTCATCCATGACGTGTGTAACTCCCCATCCACAAGGGAGAGGGGGGCAGAGGAGAAAAAGAAAATAAACGGCAGATCAACTGGTCTAAACAGGGAGTCTATTTAAAGGCTAGAGTGTACAAATGAGTTTTAAGATGGGACTTAAATGTTTCTACTGAGGTAGCATCTCTAACTGTTACCGGGAGGGCATCCCAGAGTACTGGAGCCCGAATAGAAAACACTCTATAGCCCGCAGACTTTTTTTTGGCTCTGGGAATCACTAATAAGCCGGAGTTCTTTGAACGCAGATTTCTTGCCGGGCCATATGGTACAATACAATCGGCAAGATAGGCTGACTCCTCACCCGGACTAGCAGACTCTGTGATTGCCTGTGACCGCGCTTGCTCTAGTGTAGTTAGTCAAGTGTGACTCAAAGAGTAGTCTATGTTCCTAGACAGGATGATTTGATAAGATGGTTCATGTGTTTATATCCAGTTACTCCCAAGAGAAACTGTAATTTTTGGAAGTTGTTCACTCTTCTGCATGTATTTAATAAAGAGACATATTCCAATATCTATTTATTTTCTACTACAAGTTACTTTTTCTTTTTTTTTTAGAACTTCCAGTTGAGTTGTGTTCCATTAAATGTACAAGAACGGCGTGGAGACCTTGTTTGCTTCTTATATTTGTGCTTACAGCACTGGCCGCGTGCACCCCAAGGATTTTATCATCCTTCATGTTTCTAGTGACGTTTCCATTACTGTGGTCTCACACGGCTGAGCAGGAGGGGACAGATGTGACCACCAACCAACCTTCATGATCTTCTCACAGTGAGAGAATGTGATGGAAGCGGAGGAGGTGGTTTGTACATTAGGTCAAGAGAAAGCAAACCTATGTTAAAAATGATGAAGAGGTAATGCGATAATCATTTGGTTACATTACTTAGTTACAGTGCATGTTTCAATACCATGCGTAACAGGTACGTTAGCTAGTATAGTAGAAGTTCTCCATATTTGGGCTAATCAGAAGTCTAGATTACGACTCGGAGAGAGTAGGACAGACACTATTAAATGCTTTAAATGATACTGGTGTTATTTAAGTATGTACAGTGCAACAAATAGTGGACAGACATTGATAGGAATGGCCATTCAAAACAAAAGAAAAAAACAGAAAGGGTTCAGGTCATTCTTAACAGGTAGTATCAAAAGTTCTTAAGAGTCATATGAGACTGATCGCAGTCGATATGCGCATTCACAGTTCATACAGCCACACGGGTTGGGGTTGTGGATATGGCAGTTTGTAGTGAGAGTTCAGTTTATGGGCAGGGTGTGTATGAGGTAGTGCAAAGGGCCGCAGAGCAATAAGGTGCGAGGCAAGGGGTTCAGCTATAAGCCGCCTACCGGCCCGACCAGAGCAGGTGGAGTTCAGGGGTTGAGAGGTGGAGATCCTTGGGCTCAGGCTCGAGGCCTATCTACAGCTCGCCATCCAAGACTTAGGGACCTGGCCTGCGTAAGCACAGGACCCGGAGTTCAATCAATGTGCGCACATAAACATCAACATTGAGTCATCTATCGTTCGACCTTCAATACATAAGTTACACTTATTATTATCATTATTAGCGATAATACTGCTAACATTAACAATATTAAATAATCACATGTATGTACAAAATAACAAACACGACAGTACACAGTGTTGTCACTATGACGGGTGTAACCGGACACCAGCGGGAGTGTTCATTCATTGTCTTTACCGTAGCATAAGAAGTGCAAATGGCTTTAAAACGCCACAACACTCAGTTACCATATGTAAATACCCAAAATAAAGACTCGACATAAATATAAATTCAATCGGATCAGAAACATTGGAGGAAACGGGATTAAAACGTGATGCTAACCGCCCATAGTTAGAGCCAACAATGCATCAATTAATCAAGACATTACCGTATTTTCCGCACTATAAGGCGCACCTAAAAACCTCCAATTTTCTCAAAAGCTGACAGTGCACCTTATAGTCCGGTGCGCCTTATATATGGACCAATATTGAGCCACAACAGCTCTCGCAACTACGGGATGCATAACGTAACCCCAGCCTCTACTGTAGCGTCTATTCTATGCGCTTTATAATGCGGTGCGCCTTATAATGCGGTGCGCCTTATATATGAACAAAGTTTTAAAATAGGCCATTCATTGAAGGTGCGCCTTATAATCCGGTGCGCTTATAGTGCGGAAAATACGGTACTTTAATATTTAAAGAAATAATGAGAAATCAAGTTGATCACAGCGGTAGATTTAATGCATTCTCTATAATGTGTCAACTTTTGTGTTCCTCAGATGTTAAATATTGCAATTGAAGTGAAGCAATCACCAGATTGAGCGTGCTCGACAACGCTAGCAGCGGCGACAGTCAGACACATGAGAGTACGCGGCAGCATGAATATTTCAGCGCCGGGGGATGAATATTTCACTCCTTCAATGAGATGTGAAAAAAAGATGCGAGGATTGCATTACACTCGGAGGCCTGCATGAATAATGGCTGGCGAGATGAGAGGACATGTTCACGTTCAGAGACACAGGTGCGGCAGGTGTGGACACGAGGATGTCTTCAAAGTTACAAAAAAAAAGTAGTACGGTACACAAAGTTGACGATGGAGCGAAGGCTGTGACTTACAAGGAGGTGCAGCTTAGTGATTAAAATACAAACTTTCACTTTTGAAGCCTCCCTTCCATGTGGAATTGCCTTTTATGGTTTAGAGGCAAGATCCAATAATCTTTGTAAGAGCTCACAGGACTGTTTACACAACGCTGACACCGGGAAGGGACTTGGGTGTTTAGTTGGTCATAAATATTTTGTAACTCTAAATCCAATACATGCTTTTACATGGCTGCTTGGAGGTATGCCGCTAGATACATTAAACAGGCACCAACCATGATGACATTAGTGCTAGTCTCCCCCAAAAACACCATTTCTGTTACGCAATAGGGAGTTCATCTCCTATTTGCAACTACAAATCACGTTTCCATATGAGTTGGGAAATTGTGTTAGATGTAAATATAAACGGAATACAATGATTTGCAAATCCTTTTCAAGCCATATTCAGTTGAATATGCTACAAAGACAACATATTTGATGTTCATACTGATAAACTTTTTTTTTTTTTGCTGTTGGCGCTAGGAATTTTCAAAATCATAAGTCAAGTCATAAAAAAGGGGTCCCACAGTCAATTTTTGGGGTCCCACTTTTTTGTAAGCGTTTTGAAAACAAATTATCAATGTACCGTATTTTTCGGACTATAAGTCGCAGTTTTTTTCATAGTTTGGGTGCGACTTATACTCAGGAGCGACTTATGTGTGAAATTATTATTATTATTAATAGCGCAAAATATCAAATAATATTATTTAGCTCATTCACGTAAGAGACTAGACGTATAAGATTTCATGGGATTTAGCGATTAGGAGTGACAGATTGTTTGGTAAACGTATAGCATGTTCTATATGTTATAGTTATTTGAATGACTCTTACCATAATATGCTACATTAACATACCAGTTGGTTATTTATGCCTCATATAACGTACACTTATTCAGCCTGTTGTTCACTATTCTTTAGACATTTTAAATTGCCTTTCAAATGTCTATTCTTGGTGTTGGCTTTTATCAAATAAATGTCCCCAAAAAATGCGACTTATACTCCAGTGCGACTTATAAATGTTTTTTTCCTTCTTTATTATGCATTTTCGGCCGGTGCGACTTATACTCCAGAGCGACTTATACTCCAAAAAATACGGTATGCATTATTCTGTTATATCTCACATTCTATATTGTGTTTTGGAAAAATATCATAAAAAAAAAAAAAATGCAAAAGAAAACAAATGTTTATGTAAATGTATTCAGTTATAAACATTCAGTCACTTTCTTCTTTCCTTCATGGATCTAAACTTTACCACAGACCGGTAGTTTTTTCTATATTTTTATTGTAATATTTTCAGAATGTGTTTGTTCTATTTTTGTCCAAAGTAAGACAAGGAAACCAATCTGAAGTTGCCTTTTTTTTTTGTTTTAATGCCATGATTTTAATAGTCCGGCCCGCGTGTGCACAGATTTTCCTCCATGTGGCATACTTGCCAACCCTCCCAATTTTCCCGGGAGACTCCCGAATTTCAGGGCCCCTCCCAAAAATCTCCCGAGGCAACCATTCTCCCGAATTTCTCCCGATTTCCACCCGGACAACAATATTGGGGGCGTGCCTTAAAGACACTGCCTTTAGCGTCCTCTACAACCTGTCGTCACGTCCGCTTTTCCTCCATTCAAACAGCGTGCCGACCCAGTTACATAATATATGCAGCTTTTACACACACACATGAGTGACTGCAAGGCATACTTGGTCAACAGCCATACAGGTCATACTGAAGGTGGACGTATAAACTACTTTAACACTGTTACAAATATGTGCCACACTGTGAACCCACACCAAACAAGAATGACAAACACATTTCGGGAGAACATCCGCACCGTAACACAACATAAATACAACAAAACAAATACCCGGAATCACTAAGCACTAACTCTTCTGGGACGGTACAATATACACCCCCCGCTACCACCAAACCCCGCCCCCTTAAACCCGCCCCCCCATCTCCCGAATTGTAGTAATAACCGGATGCAATAATAAAGAGTGCAATGTATGGGATGGTGCAATACGGGAGGTGTGCAATACGGGGAGAGTGTAATGTGTGATCTCATAACTAACTGATATACCTGTGCACTGTTCACTGTCGTCACTGTATTGTCAGATGAACTGTATGTATGTATGTATGTATATATGTATGTATGTTTGTATGTATGTATATATGTATGTATGTATGTATATATGTATGTATGTATGTATATATGTATGTATGTATGTTTGTATGTATGTATGTATGTATATATGTATGTATATATGTATGTATGTATGTATATATGTATGTATGTTTGTATGTATGTATGTATGTATATATGTATGTATGTATGTTTGTATGTATGTATGTATGTATATATGTATGTGTGTATGTATGTATATATGTATGTGTGTATGTATGTATGTAAAAGGTGTAAAAGAAAGTGCATCTCTATCCTCCTTCAAAACCGCACTAAAAGAACACCTCCAGGCAACTACAATCCTAGACTAACACCCTCCCCCCACCACATCCCACCTCCCCGGATTGTAAATAATCAAATGTATATACTTGTTCTTATGCTTTCTGAGCTCACTATGTTCTCTGCTCGCTGTACATATCCTACCAAGTCAGACCTACACTGTTTCAATGTCCATTTCTCAGATGATACAATTGTTGATGACTGAAGTGCTGATATCAACCAAACCTAACCCCCCCGCCCCAACCCCCCCCCCCCCCTCCACATCTCATCCCATGTAAATAATTCAATGTATATACTCTGATGATTAACTTGTGTGATGACTATTATGATGATAGTATATATTTGTACCATTAATTGATTTACGTGGACCCCGACTTAAACAAGTTGAAAAACTTATTCGGGTGTTACCATTTAGTGGTCAATTGTACGGAATATGTACTGTACTGTGCAATCTACTAATAAAAGTTTCAATAAATCAATCAATCAATAAATCAATGTATGTATGTATGTATGTATGTATGTATATATGTATGTATGCATGTATGTCTGTATGTATATATGTATGTATGTATGTAAAACACGTTGTCTTGATGTCCACGACAAATTTCTCCTCGGAGACAATAAAGCTAATTATTATTATTATTATTATTATTATTATTATCTCTGGCACCAGTAATGATAAATGTATTCTCTTTGCAGCTGGTAGCAACTGTCTGGCTTTCTCATACTAGAAATGACTCACACTGACTTCAGCAGGTGGCTGGCAATTTAATAATACTGTCCTCACACACACAAACCTTGTTTGATTATACCTCTGATTGACAGTAGACCGAGATGAAAGTTTTTATTTTCACAGTTAATGAACATTTTTAAATTAGCAGCAGGGATGAAGATAAGAAATATGTCTCCTGTGGGCCACCCGACTGCAGATAATCTCAGGCCTTCTCCTTCATCTCCTCCTCATACTCATAGTCCATGTGAGCCCTGTCATACTCCAGCTCCTCTCCCTCGTACTCAAAGCCCTCTCCCTCGCAGATCAGCTCCTCCGTCTCGTACTCAAATGCCTCATCGTCGTACTCCAAGTCCGCCATAGGAGAGTCGACGTCTTCCTCGTCCTTGAAGTCCGCCTCGCTCGGAGTCATGTTGGATCTGCAGTTCTTCAAGATGCCTTGGATGATAGGCTCTTCTCCCCCGAGGGCCGACTCCCCAGCCTCTTCCTCCTCAGCCTTCCGCCGCCTCTCATTCCTGGCCTCGCGCTCCTCCAAGAACTCCGCCGCACCTTCGCCGACTACTAACACTTCCTCACCCACGGTCGGAGGCTCTGTGACGGGGTTGTGGTCATAGGAGAAGAGGCGGAGGGATCTGAGGCGCTTCAGGCTGGGGAATTCGGTGATCTTGTTGCGGTCCAGGTCAAGGATCTCCAAGCCGTGCATGCTCAGGAGGACTTTGGGGAAGGTCTGGAAGCGATTCCCGTAGAGCCACAGCCCCTTCAAAGTCTCCATGCGGGTCAGGTCGGGAGGGAGCGTCTTCAGGCGGTTGTCACCCATTTGCAGGGACCTAAGGTTGGGGAGATCGTACAGCTCCTTGGGGAACCACTGGAAGTAGTTGCTCTCCACCCACAGGCAGCGCAGACTCTGCAGGTTCTTCAGCTCGGGCGGGAGCGTCATCAGGCGGTTGCTGCCCAGGTAGAGGCGGGTGAGGTTGGCCAGCTGGCAGACGGCGAGAGGAACATCCTCCATCTTGTTGAAGTCCAGGGCAAGGATCCGCAGACCTTGTAGCTGATCTATGCCTTCAGGGAGAGCCCGTAGGCTGTTTCCACAAGCGTAGATCTTCTCCACATGCGTTAGTCCACAAAGGCGTGCAGGTAAACGCTTAAATCGACGGTAGCTAAGGTCCAAGACTGGATCTCCACTCTCCAACAACTCCTCCACCCCCAGCGGAAGCTCCTCTTCAACCACCTCTTCTTGTTTCTTCTTCTTCTTCTTCTGCACAATTTCTACCTCGTCGCCGTCTTTCTCCTCCTCCTCTTCCTCCTCATCTCCCTCGCCCTTCCCGGAGGAGTTACCCATGCTGTGGCCCCCTGAGTCACAGCAGAGTCATGTGACGCGATGACAACTTAACTCAGACTCTTGTTTTGAGCTCGCCGCTGCAAAAATGCGTCAGGCCGTTTAACCCGCAGCCATTTAGCACAGTGTAGAATACTGCAAATAGTAGTTATAGTAGTGGTAGTAGTAGTAGTCATAGTAGTAGTAGTAGTAATAGTAGTAGTAATAGTAGTAGTAGTAATAGTACTGCTGGTAGTCAACTTTATAAAGCTCAATTTTGAGTTGAGTCAAGTTGCAGTTCTTACCCTTCTCTCTGTTTTGCACACCTCAGTGAGAAAGTTTAGGGTCACATAATCCATTTAGGCAGGTATACAAACGTGCCACTTTAGCCCGCTAACATGTCGCTCATCGTCCATCTTCCCCCTCCAAAGGATGAGCCCAACTTGTGCAGAAAAAACAATCAACGAAAGTAAATGCATTTGCTCGTCCTTCAAAAAAAAAAGAGGCCAAGGTCCTCTCAAAGGTCTCAAAGGTGTGAGGCACAATGGAGGAAGTCATTCACATTTGGAGCTCACTGACGCTGTAAAGTCCTGACGCTGTCCGGGTGTTGCCATCAGTACGGAGGGTTTACATTCAAGCTGCTGCCTCCCTTTGTCCCACGCCCCCCCCTTCTTCCCCCGTGTAACTGGAACATGTGGCATCACATCACATGGTCAAGTGTGTGTGTGTGTGTGTGTGTGTGTGTGTGTGTGTGTGTGTGTGTGTGTGTGTGTGTGTGTGTGTGTGTGTGTGTGTGTGTGTGTGTGTTCTTGTATTTCTACCCTTCTTGAACAAGTTAGGACCAAAATCATGGTCCCAATACGGAAAACCATTGCATCTAATAGAGAGCCAAATACCAGAGTCCGTGAACATTGCTCCAAAGTCAGGATTTTTTTGGTTGATTTAAAGTGCATACAAAAGTAAAAATTGACAGGTGCAAAGGGAGCAATATATGATAAAACAAGACTGCAGCGAAAGAAGGACTTCCCTATTCATCCCCCCCCAAAAAAAAATGCTGATTTTACGATTTCCGGTGCTGACGTAAGACAACCCATATGTGACCATAGGATGAACAAATACACTACGGTACTAAGACTATAGTGGCTATTAACAGTTAGCTTCTAAAGCTGGGTTGCCCAAAGCGCGGCACAGGGGCCATCTGTGGTCCATGACTCGTTTGTCATCGACCCTAAGCACACTACAAAAAACAAAAAATAGAGATCTCAATTGCACCTCTGGTGGTGAAATCTATCAAAATATGGGTGGTCCCAAAAAGGAGGGATTTTTAAAATTGACTGTGTGTCGGTTTTAAAAGTGCTCCCCTTCTGTTCAACATATGAAATAACAAGTGTGTGTAGAAATTTGAAGTGCTCCCCCTCTGGCCAACATATGTAATAACAAGTCTGTGTAACAAATTGAAATGCACCCCTTTGGCCAAAATGTATTTTAAAAAATAAATAAATATGTAAATACAGACATACTGTAATAACTTGAAGTAAATAATGAAGACTAAAAACCAATTACAAAAAAAACACACAAAAAAACTAAAAGCAGTCTTTTTCTCACAATGTGTCAACTTTTTTCTTATAAAATTGGGAACAATTTCTTATATTCTTTATTTTTCTGTAATATTGCAATATTTTCTCTTAAAATTATTACTTTTCTAAGTAAAATTATTACTTTTCTAAGTAAAATTATTACTTTTTAATGCAAAATGGTGACATTTATCATATAAAATTCTGACTTTTATCACGATATTGCCAATTTTTTGGTTGTTCTTGTAAAATAGTAACACTTTTTGAGTAAAACTATGACTTTTGTCATAATTTTGCCAAGTAAAATTTCGATTATCATTATGATATTGCCAAAATTTGAAAGTTCTCTAATAAAATTGTGACTTTTGTCGAGTAAAATTACAACTCTTTTCATAAAAATGCCAAAATGTTAAGCTTTTCTTGTAAAATTGCGAAAGTTATCGTGTAAAATTCCAACTTTTATCATAATATTGCACAAATGTTTAGTTTTTTTTGTAACATTTTGACCTGCAAATGTTATTATAATACTGCCAAAACTTTAAGTTATTCTTGTGAAATTGTGACCTTTTTCTTGTGAAATTCCAACTCATTTTTCACAACAAGATTTTTTATATTTACATAGTATGTATATATTATTAATGTTGTACATACAAATGTTTACATATCTAAAAAGGGTGGTCCTAAAGAGGTAGACATTTTTCGGAGGTCTCAAGAAGGTAACAAATACAATAATGTGTGTGTGTGTGTGTGTGTGTGTGTGTGTGTGTGTGTGTGTGTGTGTGTGTGTGTGTGTGTGTGTGTGTGTGTGTGTGTGTGTGTGTGTGTGTGTGTGTGTGTGTGTGTGTGTGTGTGTGTGTGTGTGTGTGTGTGTGTCTGTGCGTGTGCATGTGCATGTGTGCGTGTGTGTGTTTGCAGTACCAGTGTGCGTTCTCATTACTAAATTTTGCCCTCTTTGCACTCCCTCACCTTTTTAAATAAAAAAAAAAAAAAGTAATATAGCCGGAGTAACGTAAATCATAAACATAAAAATGCGATACTTAGAAGTAACACAAATCACAGAAAAGCAATAACAAGCCACAACACTAATGTGACTTTTTTTTGTTTTTATTGCTGTAAGCATGAACTGCTTTAATAAGAACATGCGTGTAACTTAGAAATATTATAGTACATACAATGAACTGGTGAGTAACTAGAATAAATAAACACTGGAGAATAACTACAAAAAGTATGTAGTCTAAAAAATAATATAGAAAATATAACACTGTATATATAAAATATATAATATATGTCATGTATAATACACACACACACACACACGCATATATATATATATATATATATATATATATATATATATATATATATATATATATATATATATACAGTGTTTTTTAACCCAATGCAGCCCCCGAGTCAAAACTTTTGGGGACCCCTGGTTTAAATGACAAGTAAAAAGTCTGATAACAAAAACATAACATGAAACAAATACATATCAATATTAATACTTGAAGAGGACAAATGTTACAAAATGAATGACTGAATTACTACTATTACATCACCAGTGTACAACAGTACAATTGCCTTACTAGTAGTACCACTACTAATAAAAAAATTTAAAAAATTCAAAGAATTATAGTACATGTACAGATGTCATAGTACTGGAGGATGCCAGTAGTGATAGCCTGTAGTCTATTTTGTTAACTTCTATGATGTACTCGATAATAAGTATTTGTACTTTGCTAATGCAGACTGTTGGATCTCATTACATTATACAGGTGTACCTAATGAAGTGGCCAGTGAGTATACCTGTACATACTGTATGCAAACATATTTAGAGTGACGCTTAATTCTGCATGCTATTATTGTTTTGTAGATGTATTTATATTCATCAGACAGCAATGAACCTAGTAGTACAGCAGGAGTCTGGTTCAAATAAAAAAATACCTCACAAAGATGCCGGCTGGTTTGTTTCACAGCTTTTTATTGACCAGTTAAAACGCTGTGACGCCAAATGTGTGACTTTCAGCTGAGACACCAAGCAGACACACACATAGAATCTTCGGCCATCGTCATATTTGGGAATCCATCATCCATCCATCCATCCATCCATCCATTTCTACCGCTTGTCCCTTTCAGGGTCGTGGGGGGTGCTGGAGCCTATCCGTCTGCTCAGTGGAAACATAACTGTTGCACAAATGACAATATTTAAGTGGGGACTTAAAGGGACAAATACTTTTGAGGCTGCTGGGGTCAGTGCGCCTGTCTTTGGAAGGGACCGAGTAGAAAGGGGGCCTGCATGCCTCCATGTCTGCTTGAGGATAATCCTGTCTGATGTGCTGCTGAGCAAAAGAGCTGATTTGCACATTTATGCACTACTTTTAAATGACCCTGGAATGACACAGCGGACATTAGGCTGCTGACTGAAGCTCAATGTGACTGATGACCCGAGTAAATGCCCCACATTGCAATTCAATGACAAAATATGTTTTATATTATGTTATTCTAATATATATATATATATATATATATATATATATATATATATATATATATATATATATATATATATATATATATATATATATATATATATATATATATTTATTTATTTATTTTTTAAAAAATTTATTTATTTTTTTTATTTTATTTTTTATTTATTTTTTATAATGGTGATGTTACGATAGCTACCATGTTGCTGTTTGGGGTCAGGTGAGGACAGGTGTCACCCAAGAGCTGCTCTTTTCCACCACCTGCTGACACTAGCTGGTATTGCAATATAAACATTTTTTTTACACATCTATAATTTTATTTCACACTAAAACGCAGTCCGAGCTTACTTTGATCTATACAAAAAAACATATGGTAGTTATTGTAATGTTTACAGCTGAAACCTTTATTGTGAAAGTCTGTTCCTTACTGCTGTAACAGGACTATGGCACTTCACTAACTGGAAGTAGAGGGGATGCCGGTGTTCGACCAAGAGGTAAACTAAATAAAGAGCTCCCGGGCTAAACTGAGAATTAAGAGGTTTCTACGTCCAGTTATTATCAAGATTAGTCTATAATACTTCTTGTGTGTAGCTAATCACAACATGGTGTCAGAGTGAAAGTAATAAGACGACGGTCCCGCGAGAAAAAAGTAACTCAGATGTTTTTAAAGGCATCGGCACATTCCCAGGCGAATGCAATTTCAGAATAGACCCCAAAGTAGCACCAGTTGTCTGCCCACCACGGAGGGTACCATTTGCTCTTAAAGACCGTCTAAAATTAGAGCTAGACAACATGGAAAGGGACATAATAATATGCAAGGTGACAGAGCCCACCCAGTGGGTTAATGCCCTAGTAGTATGCGAAAAGCCAAAGACACGCAAACTCAGAGTGTCCCTAGACCCAAGACCCCTAAACAAGGCAATAATGAGGCCATATTACCCCCTACCCACACTGGAGGACGTGACATCCAAGTTAGCAGGGGCAAAGTATTTCAGCATCCTAGACGCAAGATCAGGGTATTGGGCAATCAAGTTAAGTGAGGAATCCTCACTGCTCACTACATTTAACACCACTTTTGGAAGATACCGTTTCCTCAGGCTGCCCTTCGGCATCGTGTCCGCCCAGGACGAGTTCCAGAGGAGGGTGGATGAGACATACGAAGGCCTGAGAGGAGTAGCTGGCATCGTTGACGACATCGTCGTGTTTGGAAAAACAAAGCAGGAACACGACAGCAATCTCCGGGCCATGCTCGACCGCACCAGAAAGAGAGGCATACGTCTGAATCCAGATAAATGCCGCATTTGTGTTTCTGAGGTGAGCTACTTTGGCCATAAGCTCACAGCCAACGGTTTGAAACCAGACCCACTTAAGGTGAGAGCCATCAGAGACATGCCACCGCCAACAAGTGAGGCAGAGCTCGAAATCGTGCTAGGCATGGTCAACTACCTAGCGAGATTTGCACCCAACCTAGTTGAGGTGTGTGCACCACTCAGACTACTGCTAAGACAGGACACAGAGTTCATATGGGGCACTATTCATGATAATGCATTTCAGAATATGAAAGAGATCATCACAGCGGAGCCAGGGCCAGTGTTGGCTTACTTTGATTCTGAAAAGGAAGTGACACTGCAAGTGGATGCGTCAAAAAACGGCCTGGGTGCAACCATCATGCAGGAAGGAAGACCTGAGCATATGCATCCAAGCTGCTCACCAGCACAGAGCAAAATTATGCCCAAATCGAGAAGGAGCTGTATGCAGTCCTGTATGGGTGTAAGAGGTTCCATGAGTACCTCTATGGGCGAAACATAACTGTGGAATCAGACCACAAACCGCTAGAGACCATTCTCCGAAAACCCCTAGCCCTTGCTCCACCGCGTTTACAGCGCATGATGCTTGCATTGCAAAAATACAGCATAACTCTCACCCACTGACCAGGCAAAGAGATCCCTGTAGCCGACACACTGTCGAGAAAATCCATGGATGAAGAGGATGAGTCTATATCCGAGGCTATGGAGACACAAGTGCATACTGTCATTAGCACAGCCCCGGTGAGTACTGACAGGCTGGACAACATCAAAATGGAGACAGCTCAGGACGAGCAGCTCTCCAAGCTAAAGCAAGTCATCCGGTCAGGCTGGCCGGAGACACGAAAACGATGTCACCCACTCGTCAGCGATTACTGGAACCACCGTGACGAGATCACAGAAGCCGATGGGATCCTCCTAAAGGGTGAGAAAATAATCATTCCACACAAGCTCAGACCACACATGCTAAAATGCATCCACACAGGACATTTAGGAGTTGAGAAGAGCAAACATAGGGCAAGAGACATAATGTTTTGGCCTGGCATGGGTCAACAGATTGAGGAAACAGTCCAAAGATGCGACATATGCCAAACACATCGTAGTGCCAACACCAAAGAACCCATGCTCTCACATGACATTCCAGAGACCCCATGGGAGACTGTAGCAACATATCTATTCACATGGAACTCTGAGAACTACATCATCATCTGTGACTACCTCAGCAAATATTTTGAAATTGAGCGCCTGCATAACATCACCACAGCCGCTGTCATTCACAAGATGAAAGCGGTGTTTTCTAGGCAAGGAATCGCCCGCCAAGTCGTCAGTGATAATGGGCCATGTTACAACTCAAGTGAATTCAAGCAGTTCGCAGAGTCATGGGGTTTCCAGCACATCACCTCGAGCCCACATTACCCGCAGAGCAACGGCTTAGCAGAAAAGACTGTTCAAACTGCAAAGCGAATCCTCACCAAGGCCAAAGAGGAGAAGAAAGACCCCTATCTCTGCTTTCTGGAGTATAGAAACACACCAGTTGACGGACTAAAATCCCCAGCCCAGATCCTGATGAGCCGCAGACTGCCCTCCATCCTGCCCACGACAACTCAACAACTCCGACCTCAGGTGACCCCCGAGGCTACTGTACGTGCAAGGAGAGAGAACTGCCAGCAGCACCAGAAACAACAGTACAACAGATCTACCAGACTGCTGTCAACGCTACACGCCGGAGCACCCATCCGTTTCCAGCAGGGCGATGGCACTTGGAAACCAGCGACAGTCATCCGACCAGCTGAGACACCGCGGAGCTACCACATCGAGACCAGTGATGGACAGTCATTCAGACGCAACCGACGGCACCTGCTAGACAACCACACACCCATCACACAGCAGTCAGAGGCCAGCGATGATGACTCCAACACTACACCAGAGGACCCGGGTGTGCAACATCATCACACCAGTTCTGTGTGTGAACCTGCTCACACCGAGCCTTGCCAACGCATAAGCTATGGACGTGTCATTTCGGCCGAGGCAAGTCCTCGACTTATAATTGATTGTAAAGGGTGTAACAACCTTCACTTTACCCGGAAGAGGGTCTTTACAGCTGAGGGTGAATGACGAGGCCGGCGGTTTGTTGCAACTTTGTGACTTTATTGCACGCAGCCATCCACCAAGCTAGAGCACCTACACCACTCACTGTCGCCGCTCCCTCACCTCTCTCGCCCACTCACTCACTGACATCACTCACCTCTCATGCTGTCATATCTTAAAGGGCCACACACACACACATACGCTACTCTCATAACAACTAACAAGACATCATGGCGAAGCCAGAAGTCGAGTTTTTTAACATGGAGACATTCTCAATACTTTTCTTTTGTCGAGCACAAAGAAAATAACATTTTAGTTAAATGTAAGTTGTGTCTTGGATCAAAGATCTTATCTACTTAGAGTTAAAGTTAAAGTGCCATTATGTTGCAGCTATTTAAAATAGTTTTGTCAATTTTTTCTGGCCAGAAATAAATTGGCCCTTCGAAACATATCTTTGTCTTTGTGTGTTGTATGTAGAGCACATTGTTTGTGTGTTGTATGTAGACCACATTGTTTGTGTGTTGTATGTAGACCACATTGTTTGTGTGTTGTATGTAGAGCACATTGTTTGTGTGTTGTATGTAGACCACATTGTTTGTGTGTTGTATGTAGACCACATTGTTTGTGTGTTGTATGTAGACCACATTGTTTGTGTGTTGTATGTAGACCACATTGTTTGTGTGTTGTATGTAGACCACATTGTTTGTGTGTTGTATGTAGAGCACATTGTTTGTGTGTTGTATGTAGACCACATTGTTTGTGTGTTGTATGTAGACCACATTGTTTGTGTGTTGTATGTAGAGCACATTGTTTGTGTGTTGTATGTAGAGCACATTGTGTGTTGTATGTAGAGCACATTGTTTGTGTGTTGTATGTAGAGCACATTGTTTGTGTGTTGTATGTAGACCACATTGTTTGTGTGTTGTATGTAGACCACATTGTTTGTGTGTTGTATGTAGAGCACATTGTTTGTGTGTTGTATGTAGAGCACATTGTTTGTGTGTTGTATGTAGAGCACATTGTTTGTGTGTTGTATGTAGACCACATTGTTTGTGTGTTGTATGTAGACCACATTGTTTGTGTGTTGTATGTAGACCACATTGTTAGTGTGTTGTATGTAGACCACATTTTTTGTGTGTTGTATGTAGACCACATTGTTTGTGTGTTGTATGTAGACCACATTGATTGTGTGTTGTATGTAGACCACATTGTTTGTGTGTTGTATGTAGACCACATTGTTTGTGTGTTGTATGTAGACCACATTGTTTGTGTGTTGTATGTAGACCACATTGTTTGTGTGTTGTATGTAGACCACATTGTTTGTGTGTTGTATGTTAGACCACATTGTTTGTGTGTTGTATGTAGAGCACATTGTTTGTGTGTTGTATGTAGACCACATTGTTTGTGTGTTGTATGTAGACCACATTGTTTGTGTGTTGTATGTAGACCACATTGTTTGTGTGTTGTATGTAGCGCACATTGTTTGTGTGTTGTATGTAGAGCACATTGTTTGTGTGTTGTATGTAGACCACATTGTTTGTGTGTTGTATGTAGAGCACATTGTTTGTGTGTTGTATGTAGACCACATTGTTTGTGTGTTGTATGTAGAGCACATTGTTTATGTGTTGTATGTAGACCACATTGTTTGTGTGTTGTATGTAGAGCACATTGTTTGTGTGTTGTATGTAGACCACATTGTTTGTGTGTTGTATGTAGAGCACATTGCTTTGTGAGTTCAGTGATGCAAATGCATGTCAAGTTGATCAACATATTGTATTATTCTCCAGTGCAATAACATTACTGAAATGAAGGCTAAAAGGGCATTAATGGGAGCCTTAAAAAAAGGGGGGGGAAAAGAAGTAACTAAATAGTTACTTTTCACAGTAACGCAATACTTTTTAGTGTAAGTAACTGAGTTAGTAACTGAGTTACTTTTGAAATAAAGTAACTAGTAATTGTAACTAGTTACTGGTTTTCAGTAACTAACCCAACACTGTTTACAGTATATTATGACTCAAATGTTGCGGCTCAGAATTGTGTTTAAGTGCCTTAGTTTTTCTGCATGCCATTGATAATCTCCATCTTATTTTGTTGAAGGGAGATGTAATGTTTACAGCTGAAACCTTTATTGTGAAAGTCTGTTCCTTAACAGGATGTATGGCACTTCACTAACCGGAAGTAGAGGGCATGCCGGTGTTCGACCAAGAGGTCAACTAAATAAAGAGCTCCCGGGCTAAACTGAGAATTAAGAGGTTTCTACGTCCAGTTATTATCAAGATTAGTCTATAATACTTCTTGTGTGTAGCTAATCACAACAGTTATTGACAATATTTTTTTAAATGACACGACACAACATTACTTACACTGTATACAATGTACGCCTAATTACGCTTTTAGAAAAAACATCTTGGATTTTTTTTTTTTATTGAATATGTGAGTGTGCATTTAAAGCACACAAAAAAACAGCTCTTATTAAAATGCACGATGCCAGACTTCAACCACAATCATGCACATTCAACGCCGTTTATGGGAGGACAAATAATGACATCAACTCCATCATTTATACAGTTGTGTGCATAGTTGAAGCATCTCCTCAACGCCGATTGGTCCGGACGCCCTCGAACGATCGGCTCTGGAATTTGGACTGACTGGCGTGAAAGAGCGCAGCCAGCATCATCGTGGGAAGATTTGGCGTGAATTTGTTGATTGAGTTCGCAGTCTGCAAAGGATGAGCCCGGCGCGCCAGTGTGCCCTAGGAAAGTCTTGATCGTGTAAGTCTCAAATGTTGATTTCCACTGTCAAAAAAGGCTATAGCGGTCGATATAAACGTGATACGAATGTGAGATTCTCAGTGGTGTGTGTGCGGTTTAGCAACGACGTGCTTAAAGGCCTACTGAAATGAATTTTTTTTATTTAAACGGGGATAGCAGATCTATTCTATGTGTCATACTTGATCATTTCGCGATATTGCCATATTTTTGCTGAAAGGATTTAGTATAGAACAACGACGATAAAGATTGCAACTTTTGGAAGTAGCGTGACGTAGTCAGTTGAACATATACGCAAAGTTCCCTATTGTTTACAATGATGGCCGCATGAAGTGAGAGAGATTCGGACCGAGAAAGCGACAATTTCCCCATTAATTTGAGCGAGGATGAAAGATTTGTGGATGAGGAAAGTGCAAGTGAAGGACTAGTGGGGAGTTGAAGCTATTCAGATAGGGAAGATGCTGTGAGAGCCGGGGGTGACCTGATATTCAGCTGGGAATGACTACAACAGTAAATAAACACAAGACATATATATACTCTATTAGCCACAACACAACCAGGCTTATATTTAATATGCCACAAATTAATCCTGCATAAAAACACCTGCGTGTTTGTTATGCTAGCTCCTGGCTCCTCTGCTAGCTCCTAGCTCCATAGAACACGCCAATACAATTCAAACACCTGATCAACACACACAATCACTCAGCCCAAAAGACCGTTCACCTAACCCAAGGTTCATAAAGCTTATATATTTTTAAAAAGTTACGTACATACGCAAAAAAAAGTTGCGCACATACGGTCAAGCGATCAAATGTTTAGAAGCCAAAGCTGCATACTCACAGTAGCACGTCTGCGTCTTTGTCATCCAAATCAAAGTAATCCTGGTAAGAGTCTGTGTTGTCCCAGTTCTCTACAGGCGTCTGTGTTTCGAAGTCAAAAGTCCTCCTGGTTAGAGTCTCTGTTATCCGAGTTCTTCCATCTTGACTGCATCTTCCGGGAATGTAAACAAAGAAGCGCCGGCTGTGTACTGTTGTTGCTGAATACGTTCGAAAAATACGTCCATTTCGCACCGACAACTTTCTTCTTTGCTTGCTCAGCTTCCTTCTCCATAATGCAATGAACATGATTGCAACGGATTCACCAACACAGATGGCCAGAATACTGTGGAATTATGAAATGAAAACAGAGCTTTTTCGTATTGGCTTCAATGTGGAAGGCATACCCGTGTTCCCCGGGCTACGTCACGCGCATACGTCATCCTCAGAGGCGTTTCGAACCGGAAGTTTAGCGGCAAATTTAAAATGTCACTTTATAAGTTAACCCGGCCGTATTGGCATGTGTTATAATGTTAAGATTTCATCATTGATATATAAACTATCAGACTGCGTGGTCGGTAGTAGTGGCTTTCAGTAGGCCTTTAAGTCTATTTTTGTGCCTGCGCATGCTGTCTGCGCATCAACGCACCGCTGCAAAAAAACAACATCATGGAATCATATCTGTATTTGCTGTCAAATGCATTATTTTTCATGTTGTCACATAGGACTGAAGCATGGTGCATGAGAGTAGCTGCAAATGTAATTGTGCATGAATGATGAGTGTGCATGCTGGTGAGTCACTAGTGCAAGTAGCAACAGGTCAAACAGTGTCTTCTTTGTGTCGGAGCACAGTCAGGATGGGTGCGGGAGGCCAGCTGACGGAGACCGGGAGCAGCGTCTACACCTGGGAGGACGTCCAGAGACACTGCAGCAGGAACGACCAGTGGTTGGTCATCGATCAGAAGGTTTACAACATCACAAAGTGGGCCGAAAGGCACCCTGGAGGGTTTCGAGTCATCCACCATTACGCCGGAGAGGATGCCACGGTACTTTGACGCTATCTTGACTTGGGCTGGCTTTTTCTTCTAACTTTGTTTGTTTTTTTCTCCATCCAGGAGGCTTTCACTGCTTTTCATCCGGATAAGAAGTTTGTGCAACTCTTTCTGAAGCCGCTGTTGATCGGAGAGCTGGTGGAGACGGAACCCAGTCAGGACCGACAGAAAAATGTAAGGACGACCTTAGACTCTGCGTTTTAGAAGCCTCGGCAACACAGAAACACAAACAACAAAATAGGGTTGTACGGTATACTGGTATTAGATATTAGATAGATATATAGACAGATGGATGGATGGATGGATGGATACATAGATAGATAGATAGATAGATAGACAGATAGATAGATAGATAGTTACTGTATTTTTCAGAGTATAAGTCGCTCCGGAGTATAAGTCGCTCCGGCCGAAAATGCATATTAAAGAAGGAAAAAAACATACACTACCGTTCAAAAATTTGGGGTCACCCAAACAATTTTGTGTTTGAGCCTTCATTTCTAAGAATAAGAATAGACTGTCGAGTTTCAGATGAAAGTTCTCTTTTTCTGGCCATTTCGAGCGTTTAATTGACCCCACAAATGTGATGCTCCAGAAACTCAATCTGCTCAAAGGAAGGTCAGTTTTGTAGCTTCTGTAACGAGCTAAACTTTTTTCAGATGTTTGAACATGATTGCACAAGGGTTTTCTAATCATCAATTAGCCTTCTGAGCCAATGAGCAAACACATTGTACCATTAGAACACTGGAGTGATAGTTGCTGGAAATGGGCCTCCATACACCTATGTAGATATTGCACCAAAAAGCAGACATTTGCAGCTAGAATAGTCATTTACCACATTAGCAATGTATAGAGTGTATTTCTTTCAAGTTAAGACTACCGTAATTTCCGGACTATAAGCCGCACCTGACTATAAGCCGCACCAGCTAAATTTAGGGGAAAATACAGATTGCTCCATATATAAGCCGCACCCGACTATAAGCCGCAGGGTTTTGATGTGTAATTAGCGTAGTATATAGGGGTTCCTGCTACCACGGAGGGGATTGTCGGGACAGAGATGACTGTTTGGGAACGCAAAGCGTCCCATTTATTAACAATAAATCTTTCAATCATTCAATCAAACTTTCACATCTTTGACATGGCGAACAGCATTCGTGCAGAGTACAAATAATACAACGGTGCAAAGTAATACAAAGTGCTCACCTGTACGTTATCAAAATAACCAGCCTACCGGTATATGAAAAGTCAGTCTTTAATCATTGTGTCATCGTCTTCCTCCTGCGTACTAAAACCACCGAAATCCTCTTCGTCGGTGTCGGAGAAGAACAGGCCGTAAATAAGCCGCACCCTTGTATAAGCCGCAGGGACCAGAACGAGGGGGAAAAGTAGCGGCTTATAGTCCGGAAATTACGGTAGTTTAAAGTTATCTTCATTGAAAAGTACAGTGCTTTTCCTTAAAAAATAAGGACATTTACATGTGACCCCAAACTTTTGAACAGTAGTGTATATAAGTCGCACTGGAGTATAAGTCGCACCCAAACATCGCATTTTTTAGGGAAATGTATTTGATAAAAGCCAACACCAAGAATAGACACTTGAAAGGCAATTTAAAATAAATAAAGAATAGTGAACAACAGGCTGAATAAGTGTACGTTATATGAGGCATAAATAACCAACTGAGAACGTGCCTGGTATGTTAACGTAACATATTATGGTAAGAGTCATTCAAATAACTATAACATATAGAACATGCTATACGTTTACCAAACAATCTGTCACTCCTAATCGCTAAATCCCATGAAATCTTATACGTCTAGTCTCTTACGTGAATGAGCTAAATAATAATATTTGATATTTTACGCTAATGTGTTAATAATTTCACACATAAGTCGCTCCTGAGTATAAGTTGCACCCAAACTATGAAAAAAACTGCGACTTATAGTCCGAAAAATACGGTAGATATATAGATAGGTTTGTTGAACAAAAGATGCATTGTAGTCTCCTTATGTGCTTTAGAACTATCATGTTAGATCAGTGGTTCTTAACCTTGTTGGAGGTACCGAACCCCACCAGTTTTATATGCGCATTCACCGAACCCTTCTTTTTTTTCAAATTCAAGACAAAGTTATATGTTTTTGGTAACACTTTAGTATGGGGAACATATTCTTAGTAACAAAGACTTAATTTAGAGTTTTTTGGACACTAGGGGAACATATTCTAAGTAACAAAGACTTAATTTAGTGTTATTTGGTTAGGGTTAGAGGGTTAGGGCCAGGGTTAGAGGGTTAGGGTTATAATAAGGTCATGCCGAATAAGGCATTGATAAGTACTTAATAATGACCAGTTAAGAGCCAATATGTTACTAATTTGCATGTTAATAAGCAACTAATTAATGGTGAATATGTTACCAAACCCCTAGGGTTCGATCGAACCCAGGTTAAGAACCACTGTATTAGATATTAGATAGATATATAGACAGACGGATGGATGGATGAATAGATAGATAGATAGATAGATAGATAGATAGATAGATAGATAGATAGATAGATAGATAGATAGATAGATAGATAGATAGATAGATAGATAGATAGATAGATAGATAGATAGATAGATAGATAGATAGATATTAGGGGTGTGGGAAAAAAACGATTCGAATTCGAATTGTGATTCTCATGTTGTGCGATTCAGAATCGATTCTCATTTTTAAAAAATCTATTTTTTTAATTATTTTTTTATTTATTTATTTATTTGATTTTTTAATTAATCAATCCAACAAAACAATACACAGCAATACCATAACAATGCAATCCAATTCCAAAACCAAACCCGACCCAGCAACACTCAGAACTGCAATAAATAAATTGAGAGGAGACACAAACACGACACAGAACAAACCAAAAGTAGTGAAACAAAAATGAATATTAATCAACAACAGTATCAATATTAGTTACAATTTCAACATAGCAGTGATTAAAAATCCCTCATTGACATTATCATTAGACATTTATAAAAAAATATAAAAAAGAACAATAGTGTGACAGTGGCTTACACTTGCATCGCATCTCATAAGCTTGACAACACACTGTGTCCAATATTTTCACAAAGATAGAATAAGTCATATTTTTGGTTCATTTAATAGTTCAAACAAATGTACATTATTGCAATCAGTTGATAAAACATTGTCCTTTACAATTATAAAAGCTTTTTACAAAAATCTACTACTCTGCTTGCATGTCAGCAGACTGGGGTAGATCCTGCTGAAATCTATGTATTCCATGAATAGACAATCATTTTGAATCGGGAAAAAATCCTTTTTGAATCGACAATCGTGTTGAATTGAAGAAAAATCTATTTTTTTGCAAGATGGCACTAAGATATTTGACTCCTAAGTTGAAGTCTAGTTTTGGCTCTGCAAGAGTGGGTTTTTTTTACAAATCCTATCTGAAAAGGATTTTGATTGATTGAGACTTTTATTAGTAGGTTGCACAGTGAAGTACATATTCCGTACAATTGACCACTAAATGGTAACACCCGAATAGTTTTTCAACTTGTTTAAGTCGGGGTCCACTTAAATTGATTCATGATACAGATATATACTATCATATATACTATCATCATAATACAGTCATCACACAAGATAATCACATTGAATTATTGACATTATTTACAGGATAGGGCGTACGTTCCCCTCCAGAGTCTATTGCTGTCATTAAAAGACACTTGGGCAATAGCCAGAGGTGTTTCTTCACATGTCTGCTCCTCTAAATAAGGGACACTCAGACTGCGAAGTCTGGGACGCTAAATAAGGCACACTTGCAAATAATGCCTTTCTTTATGTGTGCAATTGCGGCAGAAGTCCACAGGAGGGCGCACGTTCCCCTCCAGGCTATTGCTGTCATTAAAAGACACGTGGCGGAAGTGGCTCACCTGAGCAGGTGAAAACAATCAGTCAATCACAATCACATCTAAAACATCCAATAAATAGACTGCAACAGTCAGAAGTTTACAAGCAGGATGGAAGCAGCAAGCGAGGTAAGAAGGAGCTATTTTCTTTACAACTTGTTTCAACTTTAAATCAGAAATGACAGATCTTACTTTATCTTCCTGGTTCTTGTATCACTACGTGATTGATTGAGACTTTTATTAGTAGATTGCACAGTGAAGTACATATTCCGTACAATTGACCACTAAATGGTAACACCCCAATAAGTTTCCCCACTTGTTCAAGTCCACGTTAATCAATTGATGGTAACTACAAATGCATGTCAAGTTGATCAACAATTCTCCAGTGCAATACCAGTACTGACATGAAGGCTAAAAGGGCATTAATGGGAGCCTTCAAAGAAAAAAAGAAGTAACAAAATAGTTACTTTTCACAGTAACGCTGGTCGCCCCCGTGAAGGAAATACATTTTTGGCAGGCATTCACATTTTGCCACAACACCCCTAAAGGGACATGCATGGGTAAAGTCCTAGTTGAGGAATGTCTTCCACTAATGTTGAACAACTTCCATGTTTAAAGTCTTCCTTAGAAAAGGTAAGCAGGCACACATGCAGCAGAATGTGTGGCATTTTTTACAGCCAAAATATTGTGTCCAAAAAACACACAAACTCAGTGTCATGTTCTAAATCAGAAATAAAAGAATAAGAGCGGGAAATATTTTGACACATTCATGAGTTAGTCACTCCTCTGTTCCACAGAAATATCCTGCAGTTATCTTGCCATATATACAGTATGATTGCTGTGTGGGTTTACTTGTGTTGAACAGGACGTTACACGGGTGGCACACGAGGTGATGGAGGACGCCAGAGACATGGCGGAGTACAGGAGGCAGGAAGAGTCTCTGCGAGCGGAGAAAAGAAGGCTGCAAGAACGGCTGCAGGGGGTCAGGGACACCCACCATGCGGTCAGGGACACCTACCGTGCGGTCAAGATCACCTGCGCGGAGAAAAAAAAAAACACCAAAGCTGAGATTCGCAGTTTTGAACTGAAATGTAAGGAACGTAGATTCTACAATCTGACATTACAATATTGTTGTTCAGTTTAAGCAATCTCTTGCAGTGGATCAGCTGCACACCCAACATGAGCTCTCCCAGCTGAGAAAAAGGTATGACTACTTGAGTGGGCTGATAATTAACTTTCATTTGTAACTTGTATTTTTGTATCTTACCTTAACTGACACTTGTATTTCTGTTTGGAGAGTGAATCGCAGCGCGGCGCGGCGGAGATAATAAGTCAGATTGTAGAATCTACGTTCCTTACATTTCAAGTCAAGCTTTGCAATCTCAGCTTTGACACTTTTCTTTTTCTGCCTTACCGTCTGCAGCCGTTCTTGCAGCCTTTTTCTGGCCGCACGCAGAGACTTTCTGCTTCCTGTACTCAAGCCATGTCCATGGCGTCCTCCATCACCTCAAGAAAATAAAAAGTAAACTCTGCTCAAGTATGATTTTGATTGATTGAGACTTATTAGTAGATTGCACAGTTCAGTACATATTCCGTACAATTGACCACTAAATGGTAACACCCCACTCAAAGTTCGTACATCCACACGCACATTCATTATACAAACATACTGTATACACATACTGTACATATACATTCACTGTAAAAACATACATATACACATACTGTACATATACATTCACTGTACAAACACACATATACACATACTGTACATATACATTCACTGTACAAACACACATATACACATACTGTACATATACATTCACTGTTCAAACACACACTGTATACACATACTGTACATATACATTCACTGTACAAGCACACATACACATACTGTACATATACAAGTACATATGCACACATACACTCATGCACATAATCACGTTTCATCAAACATATATTAATGTTGTTGCCCTAGGGTAAACTGGGTATAACACATGGCACACTGACAAAGCTTAACCTATTGTTACTATAACAATCTACAAGGTTAATGTAGGTTGCTTCTCTTTCTTCCCCTCCATTTTTCTGCATTCTTTCGTATCTCAAGTTATCATGACGTATATGTATTGTTGCATTTGAACAATTGTATTGTTGATAATAAAGGTAAAGTATTGGTATTGTTTATTATCAATAGCACTATTTCTATTGGTATTCATATTGCTCCATTTTTAGTGTAATAATGATCATTGTCATTTCTGTATTTTTTTATTTATTTTCGCTAACTGCTTATTTGCTATTACTTTTACCATCATATTTGTACATGTCGTATTTGCTGATGTTGCTCTGTTGTTGTTGTTGTTGTTGTTGTGTTTGCTGTTGTTGTTTTTGTCTCTCTGTCTAATCCCCCTCTTGTCCCCACAATTACCCCCTCTGTCTTCCTTTTTCTCTCTTTCTATCCCCTCCTGCTCCGGCCCGGCTGCACCAAATGATAATATAAATACATTTAATAAAGTCAAAATACAAGTAAGGCAACAAGAGAAGTATCCTACACTTCTCTTTTGTAAAGTAAATCTGAACAGCCGATACGGGCATCTACATCTACTATATGATCATCTGCTATTTGATCATCTACGTCTACATCTGCTATTTGATCATCTACATCTACATCTGCTATTTGATCATCTACATCTACATCTACATCTGCTATATGATTTGCCTGAGAAGCTGGGCAGGACATTATAAAAAAAATAATTGTATTGGGCTTGTAACCTTGCCTGGTTGGTAAAGTAGGAGTTGTTGATTGAAAAAATGGCAGCCTGTGGACATAAGTGGACCCCGACTTAAACAAGTTGAAAAAGTTATTGGGGTGTTACCATTTAGTGGTCAATTGTATGTAATATGTACTTCACTGTGCAATCTACTAATAAAGTTTCAATCAATGATTTAAACATTTGGAGTATCAGTTGTGTGTCTATATTTGGTCATTGCTACACACCTGGTTGTGTGCTTTCCTTCAAATGTGATCTGGACAACAAACATATCTTTGGAGAGACAGTGTATATTGTAACCTTTTCTGACCGTGATGAGGTGTTCATTTTGTTGAGAGTTCTCACTGTTAACTATTTTGATGAACACCTTCACACTTATGTGATTAAAAAGACTAATTTCAAGTGATGAATCTGAAAGATGCAACTGATGCTTTGCCACTTGATGTATATGAGCTAGAGATGTCCGATAATATCGGTCTGCCGATATTATCGGCCGAAAAATGCGTTAAAATGTAATATCGAAAATTATCGGTATCGTTTTTTTTTATTAGTATCGGTGTTTTTTAAAAAATTTTTAATTTTTTTATTAAATCCACATAAAAAACACAAGATACACTTACAATTAGTGCACCAACCCAAAAAACCTCCCTCCCCCATTTACACTCATTCACACAAAAGGGTTGTTTCTTTCTGTTATTAATATTCTGCTTCCTACATTATATATCAATACAGTCTGCAAGGGATACAGTCCGTAAGCACACATGATTGTGCGTGCTGCTGCTCCACTAATAATACTTACCTTTAACAGTTAATTTTACAAATTTTCATTAATTACTAGTTTCTATGTAACTGTTTTTATATTGTTTTACTTTCTTTTTTATTCAAGAAAATGTTTTTAATTAATTTATCTTATTTTATTTTATTCATTTTTTTAAAAAGTACCTTATCTTCACCATACCTGGTTGTCCAAATTAGGCATAATGTGTTAATTCCACGACTGTATATATCGGTTGATATCGGTATCGGTAATTAAAGAGTTGGACAATATCGGCATATCGGATATCGGCAAAAAGCCATTATCGGACATCCCTAATATGAGCTGAGAGATTCTGAATTGCACTTACTGACAAGATACAGACTTATTTCCTAAATGTTGTGACTTGTAATGAATAGAAGGAATTTTTGAATTAAATGCCAATTAAATTTCAATTATGTTGTTTTTTTATATAGCATAGCATGCACACACACACAAGTGTTGCCAATATACACAAAATGTGTTTAATTTGAGTAACACAAACATTTGTTACTAAAACCTACACATTTACTGTGTTAATATAAGTAACAAAGTTAATGTGTTAAAATTAACAAATTGAGTTGTCCCCCTCTGGACATGGAGATGTGTAAAAAAACAACACAAATTGTGTTGTTTCCAACACATTCGTTTTAAGAGTGCACCTCTGGCTATTGCCCAAGTGTCTTTTAATGGCAGCAATAGACTCTGGAAGGGAACGTGCGCCCTCCTGTGGACTTCTACCGCAATTGCACACATAAAGAAATTCATTATTTCCAAGTGTGCCTTATTTAGCTTCCCAGACTTCACAGTACTTATATAGCTCTAAATCACGAGTGTCTCCAAGGGCTGCACAAGCCACACTAACATCCTGAACTCACATCCCACATCTGGGCATAGTGTTGCATCATCCCACGCATC